>NC_068423.1:3437637-3740103 GCF_023373465.1 Oncorhynchus keta
CCTATAGGCAATATCAAATGCGCAAAAATAACTTCAAAAATAGGTTAAAATACCAGAGATTCTCACATGGCCCTTACATTGTATTAATGGGCTGTAACAGCCAATATGCTAGATGTAGTTTGACGAGAACAGTTGGAGAGACTTGCACTTTCTCTTGAGCGATTTGCATAGCCTACCTTTTAGGAGGCTGAGAAATATGGGTGATCAATATTTAGGCCTATTTCTAGGCAATGTAGTAAACTATAGCCTAATCATAGGCCTATTTAGGAGGTACATTTCCTTAGAAATGACACAGTAATAAACAGCTTTTTTTCTACTGTGTTATTGACTTGTTAATTGTTTACTCCGTGTGTAACTCTGTGTTGTCTGTTCACACTGCTATGCTTTATCTTGGCCAGGTCGCAGTTGCAAATGAGAAGTTGTTCTCAACTAGCCTACCTGGTTAAATAAAGGTGAAATAAATAAAAATAAAAAATAAAGATAGCTGTCCCATGCTTCTCCGCCCATGTATACATAGGCTATAGCCTTCTCTATTTAAGTAGACCACACGAGCACCTGATCTACTAAACAGAAAGCAGCCATAATGACAGCAACACTTGCTACTACGTTTTGCATAGTCCTATAGGACATAGCTTACCTTTTCGGAGAAGGATTTGCAGGCAGAGACAAATGGGTAATTCATATTAATTGAAAATGACAAGGTGTAATGCTCGCACACCATAGTGACTTTTCCTTTTCAATCATGATTACATTTTTTTGGCTGGGCGGTCTGGCTGAAATTTGATATAGAGGATGTCTTAAGACAATACAAAGTTGTCTTTGTACTTTCTGTAAAAGTTGTTCACTGTTTAGGCTATTGGTTAAAAGGTGCAACACAATATTGATATTTGAATTATCATGGATCTAGTTTAGTCTTTTCAATCAAAAAATATATGTTTAATAATCTTACCTACCTTGATGACTGGCATTTTTGTTGACTTTATGTTCTAAATAGAGACGCCAAGAAGGGCGTTGGGTCATATTAGATTGTGTAGAAATGCAGGAAATGTGCTTTAGATGCCCCCAAAAATGGGAGGACCCCCTGCCAAGTTATGTACCCCTCTGCAAATAGCACTGCTGGGTGATTTAGAAAGTCATAGTCAATCTATCAATAATATAATAATGCTCTTAACAAAAATGTTTATTTTTAATTTACAGATTCTACACGTGAGAATAGAAAGTTTCAGAACTGTTGTGAAACATCACAGCACAGTTGAAAACAATATGGAAATAGAACTCAACTGTATGCTGTTCAGAGATAGATGGGAGGGGTTGAGTGGATCTGAAGGATGAGACTAAAAGCAAACAAAAGATAACTATTGTAAAATATACTGTGTCCGTGAAATGTATATAGTATGTATAAAGTAGAAACCTAAGTGTTGCTGGAAGTAGAAACCTAAGTGTTGTTGTCCATTAGTTTACTTCAATTAGGGAAGGGATGGTAGGGTTAGGGGGAAATTATAAAGGAAAATATTTACAAAAAGTGTATTTTTATTTTCTAAGTAAAGGATTAGATAGAAGGGATTAGTCTTAATGTTTGTTTATTTATTAATTTAGTCTGTAAAAGTGTGTATAAGATGGCGACGAAGAACATGGCTGATGTTTTACATTCTCCTAACCAATTGTGAAATTTAAAAATATATATAAACTTATGGTGTAACTTATTTTTTAACTGTGTACATAATGTTGCTGATACCGTCTCTTATGACTGAAAATAACTTCTGGACATCAGAAAAGTGATTACTCACTGCGGACTGGAATAAGCTTTTTCCTTCTGGGATAAACTTCTTAGGGCTGCAATCCCGTTAATGGGATCGATATGACAACAGCCAGTGAAAGTGCAGGGCGCCAAATTCAAAACAATAAATCTCATAATTACAATTCCTCAAACATACATGTATTTTATACCGTTTTAAAGGTAATCTTGTTGTTAATCCCACTGCCATGTCCGATTTCAAACAGGCTTTACAGCGAAAGCACCACAAACGATTATGTTAGGTCACCACCAACTCACGGAAAGACACAGCCATTTCTCCAGCCAAAGAGAGGAGTCACAAAAAGCACAAATAGAGATCAAAATTAATCACTAACCTTTGATGATCTTCATCAGATGACACTATTAGGACTTCATGTTAAACAATACATGTATGTTTTGTTTGATAGGTCATATTTATATAAAACAATCTCAGCATACATTCACTAGTTCCAAAAACATCCGGTGATATTGCAGAGAGTCACATAATTTTACAGAAATACTCATTATAAATGTCGATGATAATACAATTGTTAGACATGGAAATATAGATATACCTCTCCTTAATGCAACCACTGTGTCAATTTTTTTTTTTAAATTGACAGAAAAAGCAAACAATGCAATAATCTGAGAATGTGGTACGGATCTGCTATTTTTATTCCTTATAACTAGAACTTCTATCAGGATCTAGCCAGCTAACTCGTCTTTGTCAGCCACGGCTAACGGTCTTCACCTATTTCTCGGGCACCAGCAAGCCTTAGCTCGGACATCACTTGCCATCCTGCACAGCATGATATCAATCCAGAGCATATTGGACTGCTTCTCTTTACCACATCACCGGATTCCTGCCGCTCTGGATCATTACACCGGATCATCACAGCTAGCTAGCTGCAAACGAGTGGCTACTGTTAGCTAACGCCGCTGTCCCAAAGCAAGCACCAGCTAGCCTCGAGCTAGGCCCATATACCAGCTAATTCTAGGGCTACAATACCTCCTGTGCCAATTGGCCTGGACCCTTTATTGTCAACACGTAGCCCCGCCAATCCATCACGACTGGACTGCCGGCGGGATCGCCCACTGTGTCCTCAACAGGCTATTCTGTTACGAAGAACCATCTACTAGCCCAGGCCCGCTAGCTTTTCTGAACGCTGTGTCCCCTGCTCACCTTGCGTAGTAGCGACTACCGAATGGCACCCTGACTCACCTATTGCTGCTCTTTTGACCCTATGATCACTCGGCTGCACAGCTGATGCCCCCTGGACTGTTTCAATAACACGGTACCTCATTTTGTTTACCTGTCGGCCCCAGCCTCGAACTCCGGTCCTGTATGTACCTAACTGACCCGCTCTGCCCGTTGTTGTCTTGGCTCTCCTGATCAACACCTGTGACTGCTTTATGCCTCTCTAATGTCAATATGCCTTGTCTACTACTGTCTTGGCTAGTTCTTATTGTTTTATTTCACTGTAGAGCCTTCAGTCCCTCTCAAAATGCCTTCAAAAGCTCTTTTGTCCCACCCCACACACATGCGGAGACCTCACCTGGCTTAACTGGTGCATCCAGAGATGCAACATCATCGTCACTCAACACCTAAGTTTACCTCCACGGTACTCACATCCTACCATACCATTGTCTGTACATTATGCCCTGAATCTATTCTACCACGCCCAGAAATCTGCTCCTCATTCTCTGTCCCCAAATCACGAGATGACCAGTTCTTATAGCCTTCAGCCATACCCTTACCCTACTCCTCCTCTGTTCCTCTGGTGATGTAGTGGTTAACCCAGGCCCTGTAGCCTCAGGTTCCACTCCTATTCCCCAGGCGCTCACATTTGTTGACTTCTGTCACCGTAAAAGCCTTGGTTTCATGCATGTTAACAGCAGAAGCCTCCTCCCTAAGTTTGTTTTATTCACTGCTTTAGCACACTCTGCCAACCCTGATGTCCTAGTCGTGTCTGAATCCTGACTTAGGAAGGCCGCCCAAAATTCTGAAATTTCCAACTACAATATTTCCCGCTAAGATAGAACTGCCAAAGAGGGTGGAGTTAGTCTGCAGAGTTCTGCCATGCTATCCAGTTCTGTACCCAAACAGATCGAGCATCTTCTTTTAAAAATCCACATTTCCAGAAATAAGTCGCTCACTGTTGCCGCTTGTTATAGACCCCACTCAGCCCCCAGCTGTACCCTGAACACCATATGTGAATTAATTGCCCCCCATTTATCTTCAGAGTTTGTACAATTAGGTTACTTAACCTCTTGCTCCTACCTGGCACGCAGGCGTCCCATCTAGAGCTCTGGAAATGCAAATGCGCTACGCTAAATGCTAATAGTATTAGTTAAAACTCAAACGTTCATTAAAATACACATGCAGGGTATTGAATTAAAGCTACACTCGTTGTGAATCCAGGCAACAAGTCAGATTTTTAAAATGCTTTTCGGCGAAAGCATGAGAAGCTATTATCTGATAGCATGTAACACCCCAAAAGACCCGCAGGGGACGTAAACAAAATAATTAGCATAGTCGTCGCTACACAAACCGCACAAATAAAATATAAAACATTCATTACCTTTGACCATCTTCTTTGTTGGCACTCCTAGATGTCCCATAATCACTATTGGGTCTTTTTTTCGATTAAATCGGTCCATATATAGCCTAGATATCGATCTATGAAGACTGTGTGATAAACGGAAAAAAATAGCGTTTCATAACGTAACGTAATTTTTTAAAATTCAAAAAGTCGACGATAAACTTTCACAAAACACTTCGAAATACTTTTGTAATGCAACTTTAGGTATTAGTACACGTTAATAAGCGATAAAATTAATCAGGAGGCGATGTCAATTCTATAGCTGTCCGTCTCGAAAAAATGTCTTGGAGAGAGCTCGACCAAAACATCCGGTCGGAGACCGGAGGGAATCGATTCCCTTGATTCGGTTAGACCAAGAATCAAAGCTGAATCAAATGACAAGACTCTAGACAATGTGTGGAAGCTGTAGGCACTGCAACCTCGGCCTCATTTACATTACATTACATTTAAGTCATTTAGCAGACGCTCTTATCCAGAGCGACTTACAAATTGGTGCATTCACCTTATGACATCCAGTGGAACAGCCACTTTACAATAGTGCATCTAAATCTTTTAGGGGGGGGGGGGTGAGAAGGATAACTTATCCTATCCTAGGTATTCCTTAAAGAGGTGGGGTTTCAGGTGTCTCCGAAAGGTGGTGATTGACTCCGCTGTCCTGGCGTCGTGAGGGAGTTTGTTCCACCATTGGGGGGCCAGAGCAGCGAACAGTTTTGACTGGGCTGAGCGGGAACTGTACTTCCTCAGTGGTAGGGAGGCGAGCAGGCCAGAGGTGGATGAACGCAGTGCCCTTGTTTGGGTGTAGGGCCTGATCAGAGCCTGGAGGTACTGAGGTGCCGTTCCCCTCACAGCTCCGTAGGCAAGCACCATGGTCTTGTAGCGGATGCGAGCTTCAACTGGAAGCCAGTGGAGAGAGCGGAGGAGCGGGGTGACGTGAGAGAACTTGGGAAGGTTGAACACCAGACGGGCTGCGGCGTTCTGGATGAGTTGTAGGGGTTTAATGGCACAGGCAGGGAGGTTCACTTTGAACAATTCCTGGAAGTAGTGCAAGGATATTTATTTCCATTTTCAGTGATCAGATTTTCCTGCACTTTTCGATGAAACACACGTTCTGCTATAGTCACAGCCGTGATTTAACCAGTTTTATAAACGTCTGAGTGTTTTCTATCCACACATACTAATCATATGCATATACTATATTTTAACAGAATATTTTAACAGAATGTTCGAAAACGTAGAGGGTCGACTTAACAGGTTAAACTGGGATGTGTTTAACACTCCAGCCATCCTACAATCTAAGCTAGATGCCCTCAATCTCACACAAATTATCAAGGAACCTACCAGGTACAACCCTAAATCAATAAACATGGGTCAGTAGAGGATGCCTGGTTGCTCTTTAAAAGTGCTTTCCTCACCATCCTAAATAAGCATGCCCCATTCAAAAAATGTAGAACTAAGAACAGACAGAGCCCTTGGTTCACTCCAGACTTGACTCCCCTTGACCAGCACAAAAACATCCTGTGGCGTACTGCATTAGCATCGAATAGCCCACCGCGATATGCAACTTTTCAGGGAAGTTGGGAACCAATATATGCAGGCAGTTAGGAACGGAAAGGCTAGCTTTTTCAAACAGAAATTTGCATCGTGTAGCACAAACTCCAAAAAGTTCTGGGACACTGTAAAGTCCATGGAGAATAAGAGCACCTCCTCCCAGTTGTCCACTGCACTGAGGCAAGGAAACACAGTCACCACTGATGAATCTACAATAGAGAATTTCAATAAGCATTTTTCTACGGATGGCCATGCTTTCCACCTGGCTACCCCTACCCCGGTGAGCAGCACTGTGCCACTCACAGCAACTTGCCCAAGCCTCCCCCATTTCTCCTTCTTCCAAATCCAGATAGTTGATGTTCTGAAAGAGATGAAAAATCTGGACCCCTACAAATCAGCTGGGCAAGACAATCTGGACCCTCTCTTCAATAATTTTCTGAAGCAATTGTTGCAACCCCTATTACTAGCCTGTTCAACCTCTCTTTCGTATCGTCTGAGATCCCTAAAGATTGGAAAGCTGACGCGGTCATCCCCCTTTACTCAAACTGTTACCAACCTATATCTATCCTACCCTGCTTTTCTAAAGTTTTTGAAAGCCAAGTTAACAAACAGATCACCTACCATTTCGAATCTCACCATACCTTCTCTGTTATGCAATCTGGTTTCAGAGCTGGTCATGGGTGGACCTCAGCCATGCTCAAGGTCCTAAACGATATCTTAACCACCATCGATAAGAAACATTACTGTGCAGCTGTATTCATTGATCTGGCCAAGGCTTTCGACTCTGTCAATCACCACATCCTCATCGGCAGACTCGACAGCCTTGGTGTCTCAAATTATTTCCTCGCCTGGTTCACCAACTACTTCTCTGATAGAGTTCAGTGTGTCAAATCGGAGGGTCTGCTGTCCGGACCTCTGGCAGTCTCTATGGGGTGCCACAGGGTTCAATTCTTGGACCGACTCTCTTCTCTGTATACATCAATGATGTCGCTCTTGCTGCTGGTGAGTCTCTGATCCACCTCTACGCAGACGACACCATTCGGTATACTTCCGGCCCTTCTTTGGACACTGTGTTAACAACCCTCCAGGCAAGCTTCAATGCCATACAACTCTCTTTCCGTGGCCTCCAACTTGCTCTTAAATACAAGTAAAACTAAATCTATGCTCTTCAACCGATCGCTGCCTGCACCTGCCCGCCTGTCCAACATCATTACTCTGGACGGCTCTGACTTAGAATACGTGGACAACTACAATAATATAATATAATAATATATGCCATTTAGCAGACGCTTTTATCCAAAGCGACTTACAGTCATGTGTGCATACATTCTACGTATGGGTGGTCCCGGGAATCGAACCCACTACCCTGGCGTTACAAGCGCCATGCTCTATCAACTGTGCTACAGAAGGACTACAAATACCTAGGTGTCTGGTTAGACTGTAAACTCTCCTTCCAGACCCACATCAAACATCTCCAATCCAAAGTTAAATCTAGAATTGGCTTCCTATAACAAAGCATCCTTCACTCATGCTGTCAAACATACCCTTGTAAAACTGACCATCCTACCAATCCTCGACTTCGGCGATGTCATTTACAAAATAGCCTCCAATACCCTACTCAACAAATTGAATGCAGTCTATCACAGTGCAATCCGTTTTGTCACCAAAGCCCCATATACTACCCACCATTGCGACCTGTGCGCTCTCGTTGGCTGGCCCTCGCTTCATACTCGTCGCCAAACCCACTGGCTCCATGTCATCTACAAGATCCTGCTAGGTAAAGTCCCCCCTTATCTCAGCTCGCTGGTTACCATAGCATCACCCACCTGTAGCACGCGCTCCAGCAGGTATATCTCTCTGGTCACGCCCAAAACCAATTATTTCTTTGGCCGACCTCTCCTTCCGCCTCTCCTTCTGCTGCCAATGACTGGAACAAACTACCTGTACATAGCCCACCTATAATTTAGCCCAAACAACTACCTCTTTACCTACTGTATTTATTTTATTTATTTATTTAGCTCCTTTGCACCCCATTATTTTTATTTCTACTTTGCACATTCTTCCCCTGCAAATCTACCATTCCAGTGTTTTACTTGCTATATTGTATTTACTTTGCCACCATGGCCTTTTTTTTGCCTTTACCTCCCTTATCTCACCTCATTTGCTCACATCGTATATAGACTTGTTTATACTGTATTATTGACTGTATGTTTGTTTTACTCCATGTGTAACTCTGTGTCGTTGTATGTGTCGAACTGCTTTGCTTTATCTTGGCCAGGTCGCAATTGTAAATGAGAACTTGTTCTCAACTTGCCTACCTGGTTAAATAAAGGTGAAATAAATATTGATTGGACTGATCAATATTTGATTGGACTGATCATGTCAACATCATACTTTCAAAATGTTAGCTAGCAGTCATCATCATGAATCAAGTCGACAATCCTTGTCAAATGAAGAAAAATGAAAGATAAAACGTATCAGTGCCATCAGCCATTGGATAAAAGTAAATCGCAAAAAGCCACAATTAGTGGCTAACTGCAAGCGCTGCAAAGCAATCACTAACCTGCTATTCAGTGGCGTGGGTGTGTGGTCCAAGTCTGGGTTTAAGGGTCTCTTTTCTAAGCTTAAAAGGATAAACATTCATCATTGTCATGCTGTTAATCCAGCATGATTTCTACCGTGTTCAAAACACCTGGAAACCCGGAAATCTCAGACTTCAGTGAGTTCAAGACAACTGGAAACTCCGACTGGGAAAATACGTTACATGCTCGCTTTACTCATCCTACGGTTCTAACTTGATATACAGGGAGAATATTTTAAGAACGGACCATGTTCTGAATTCTGTCAATGTATATTTCAAGTGCAAACCAAATAGTTATTGACTACGTCCATCCTAGCACCCTCAATGTCTTAATCAAAATTATGGACCACCTCTCATCCACCCGCTGTCCCCTTATGCCATGCACATCTCAATTTTCAGTAGAAACCACATTTGTTAAAGCAAGTCAGCCATGTTTTTTTTAAAGACAGTAAATGAGGCTGAATGAACTGTTTCGCTGCCAGACAAGGCTCTGCTGATAGCCAGGTGTAGCAGTGGTAAGGATTCACACTCTGCTGTTAGGACAGCTTTATGTAGGCACTGTTTGTCACCATTATAGTGCAATTACATTTATTGGTTTAGTGTTGTGGCTTTGCTGGCATGCATGTAAAAAAAAAGTGGGAGATTTACATGCTAAAATCACCACTGGTAACCAAGCATTTATAGCGGCTAAGAAATGCACTGTCATTAATTGGAAGGTTAGTTATCCTCCCATAATGTCAAATTATGTTTCACTATCTTTGATGTATTACCAGATTAAGGGTATACTGGGCAACTTTCATAAGGTCTGGATGCCTTATATGGAATACAGTAGGACTAAAGGAGTCTATTGAAAACATGCCCACATCAGGGTGTTACGTTCCCCAGTTTCTGTGTTGTGGTTTGTGTATTTGTGAGTGTGTGTTTCAGCAAATGGCTTCCTGAAATTCTCCCCAAGCAGCTGATTGGTCGGCCCCCATTGATGGAGAGCTGACCCTGCCCCCTCGTCAGGACGCAGCTATCTTCAATTACCAACTCCTTCTGAAGCAATATAAGCCAGAGTTCTGTTGCTCAGAAGAGAGAGAATGCTGATGGCTGTCGCATGTTGGATGTTGCTAAGAGAGTTGGTATGTACTGTGTTAGTTGTTGCTGATTGTTATGTTCTGTGTTAGTTGTTGCTGAGAGCTGATTGTTATGTTCTGTGTTAGTTTGTTGCTCAGAGAGAGCTTCTTCAATGTCCTGAGTTAGTTTTTTTTGTTGTGAAATAGTTTGTAATATTCTGTTTTGTTTGTTCCCAGGGGGGAAGGCACCTAGGGAGTGCTTAGGCAAGAGGCCCGTGGGCATACATAACCTGTAGTATTCACTGTCTATGCACACTAGGCAAGACCTGGGCAGACCACCCCAGGTATTTTAGTTAGTGCACCAGGTGGTGCAAGTTAAGTAGTGAGTAGGCAGGTAAGGTAGGAGAGGGGGCTTTGATATTTACTTTCTTTGCTTGGGTTCCGTCCAGCCCCTTTTCCCCAAAATTACCATGTGACGGAATAAATTCCTTGTACCATTCTCTGCCTTTCATCCTTACTCGCACCTACAATCCCATACCTCTCACTCCACGGGGAGTTAAGTTATAGCAGGGTGTTGAGTTCCCTCTTCCTAGAGGTGTTCGGAACAAAGGGGAAATACAGATTTTAGGCAATCCCTGGCCCTGGGGGTCTGCTGTCCTGTGGGTTGTCACTCAGGTCTTGGGCTAACACAACCAAAACCAATAATGGATGTTTTACTAAGCTCCTAAAGCTGAGTGGGGTGTGGGTTGGAGCGCTGCACCCCTAGGGACCGGCGAAGCAACCGAGCTATTGTGTGCAAGTAAAAAAAGGTTTTACAGTACTATTAGGCCTATGAGCTTAATTAGAGGATTTGCTGTTTGTTAATATACAGTACCAGTCAAGTTTGGACATTATTTCTCCATTGTAGAATAATAGTTAAGATAAACTATGAAAAAACATGGAATCATGTAGTAACCAAAAAAAGTCTAAAACAAATCGAAATGTTATTTTACATTCTTCAATGTAACCACCCTTTGCTTTGACAGTGTTGCATTCTCAACCAGCTCCATGATATGATTCCTGCTTACAAGCAAAAATTAACGCAGGAAGCACCAGTGACACGGTCTATAAAAAAGTGGTCAGATGAAGCAGAAACCAAATCAAACTACAGGACGATTTTGCTAGCACAGACTGGAATATGTTCTGGGATTCCTCCGATGGCATCGGAGTACACCACATCAGTCACTGGCTTTATCAATAAGTGCATCGAGGACGTCGTCCCCACAGTGACTGTACGTACATACCCCACCCAGAAGCCATGGATTTACAGGCAACATTTGCACTGAGCTAAAGGGTAGAGCTGCCGCTGTCAAGGAGCGGGACTCTAACACGGAAGCTTATAAGAAATCCAGCTATGCCCTCAGACGAACCATCAAACAAAGCATCAACACAGGACTAAGATCAAATCGTACAACACTGGCTCCGACACTCGTCGGATGTGGCAGGGCTTGCAAACTATTACAGACTACAAATGGAAGCACAGCCGAGAGTTGCCCAGGGACATGAGCCTGCCAGACGAGTTACAGACGACTGTGTGATCATACTCAACGCAGCCGATGTAAGACCGTGAAACAGGTCAACATTCACAAGGTCGCAGGGCCAGACGGATTACCAGGACGTGTACGCCGAGCATGTGCTGACCAACTGACATTTTCAACCTCTCCCTGTCTGAGTCTGTAATACCATGTTTCAAGCAGACCACCATAGTGTTCTTGGGCACAGGGACTTACGGTAACCTGGCTAAATGACTACGGACCCATAGCACTCACGTTTGTAGCCATGAAATGCTTTGAAAGGCTGGTCATGGCTCACACCATTATCCCAGAAACTCACTCCAACAGATCCACAGATGATGCAATTTCCACACTGCCCTTTCCCACCTGGTCCAATCACACCAAGACAGTTGTGAAGAGGGCACGACAAAACCTATTCCCACTCAGGAGACTGAAAATATTTTGCATGGGTCCTCAGATCCTCAAAAGCTTTTACAGACAATCGAGAGCATCCTGACGGGTTGCATCACTGTCTGGTATGGCAACTGCTCAGCCTCCGACCGCAAGGCACTACAGAGGGTAGTACGTACGGCCCAGTACATGGGGCCAGGCTTCCTGCCATCCAGGATCTGTATACCGGGTGGTGTCAGAAGAAGGCCTTAAAAATTGTCAGAATCCATCCACCCTGGTCATAGACTTATCTTTGCTACCGCACGGCAAGTGGTACCGGAGAGGCTCCTAAATATCTTCTACCCCCAAGCCATAATTTGCATTGCCCCCCTCCCTCTGGAACACTGCTGCTACTTTGTTATTATCTATGCGTATTGTTGGTTAAGGGTTTGCAAGTACACATTTCACTGTAACACATGTGACAAATACAATTTGATTTGATGAGGGAGTCACCTGGACTGCATTTCAATTAACAGGTGTGCCTTGTTAAAAGTTAAGTTGTGGAATTTCTTTCCTCAATGTGTTTCAGTTGTGTTGTGATAAGATAGCCCTATCTGGTAAAAGACCAAGTCCATATTATGGCAAGAACAGCTCAAATAAGCGAAGAGAAGAGAAACGACAGTCCATCATGACATGGTCAGTCAATGCGGAACATTAACAACTTTTAAAGTTTCTTCAAGTGCAGTCGCAAACATGATCAAGTGCTATGAAACTTGCTCTCATGAAGAGCGCCACAGGAAAGGAAGACCCAGAGTTACCTCTGCTGCAGAGAATAAGTTCATTAGACTTAACTGAGCTTCAGAGTTCAAGTAACGGACACATCTCAACATCGACTAACTGGTCAGAGGAGACTGCGGGAATCAGGCCTTCATGGTTGAATTGCTGCACAGAAACCACTACTAAATGACATGGGCCAAGAAAAACGAGCAATGGACATTAGACTGGTGGAAATTTGCCCTTTGGTCTGATTAGTCAATATTTTAGATTTTTGTTTCCAATCGCCGTGTCTTTGCAGAATAGGTGAACGGATGATCTCTGAATGTGTGTTTCCCACTATGAAGCATGGAGATGGTGCTTTGCTGGTGACACTGTCAGTGATTTGAAGTGGTCAGTCTGAGGGGAGCAAGGGAGCAGCGATGAGGTTGCCTCTCACCCGGCTCACCGTCCCTCTGCCCTCCTTCCCTCTACTGAGAAAAAAGGGCAGTCTTCCAGCTGATGGTGAAACTCAAGTCACACTGCATTATTCCTGCCTCATACAATAATTCATGTTTTTACTCCTATGACCAGAGAACGTGAAATATTCCTCTATTAAAAGACAAGACGCTAATAATAATGCAAGCTTATCGGAACACTTTTATACTTGTTAATTGCAGCATGTGGAAGTTAGGAGAATGCGCATTTTATGGCTTATGAAGTGTTGACAGTGCTGAATAACAACTTAAACATTCAATGAATACAGCAGAGCTGCTGTTTGTGTCTCTAGTAATGGTTTTAAAAGTTTTGAATCTCAGTATCATCTTTTCTGTGCGTTCGAGGCTGATTTTTCCAGTCTATGGCGAGGAAACTGCAGACAGTGATCTCAGCTATCTGATTGGACAGTGATAAGCCTATAGGTGCACTTGATTTGCTCTCTGGGCCTGCTGGGTATGTGGAGATCTACCTTCAGACACATGAAGTAGTTCAAAATGGGAACACTACCTTTCCGGGAGCTAGGACTTCTGAATCAAGTGCACCTACCACCAACAGTGCAAAAGGAATTTAAAAAAATAGGAATGCAAGGATTTATATATTTATTTATTTTTACATTGTTTGGTGATTGACTAGGAATGCTGTGGTGACCACTGATGTAGATGCATACTTTGAATATCACCCAAAGGATTACCTTATTCAGTTGTATACATTAGTCCTGCATTTCCTTATTGCATTATTTATTAAATCCTTTAACGCAGAGATCATCAACTAGATTCAAACACAGTCCTATTTTTTTTTTCCTTGAGGGGATGATCGGGAAGGTTGGAACATAATTACAAATCATTTGTAGACCGCAAATTGACAGGAAGAAGCCCAAACATATATTTCACTTAAACAATCATTTCAAACCTTGCTTACATTAGTATACGATCACATCTCTATTATGTGTGGGAATACTTGGGAACAGATTTACCCCCCCAAAAAAATTGCTTAGTTGATTTCCTTGTGTTTTTACAGCCTTATGTCTAAATATGAATTTATTCATTATTTGCTAAGAAAAACACCTGCGGAATAGATTCAGTCTGTGGGCTGCCAGTTGGAGAAAACTGTAAGCATCTCAGACCACCTCCAGGGGGTCCCTGTCAGCTCGTGACAGCGCCACGGTAACAGAGTTGGACAGATGCCCTGCCAGCCTCTTCTTGAACACGGCCAGGAAACCACGCTCGCTGTTGCTATGGTCACTGAGGATCACACTGGCACCCGCAGCGACGGAGTCCAGGACCTCGTGATGGGACATCTCACCTGGGGGAGAAATGAGGTCAGAGGTAAATGTCTGGACATTTAAACAAGTCAAGTAAAAGTGTGTGTGTATGTCATTTTTTTTCAAGTTCACCTTTATTTAACCATGTAGGCTAGTTGAGAACAAGTTCTCATTTGCAACTACGACCAGGCCAAGATAAAGCATGGCAATTCGACACACAACAGAGTTACACATGGAATAAACAAAACATACAGTCAATAATACAACAAGTCTATATACAGTTAGTGCAAATTAGGTAAGTTAAGGAATTAAATAGGCCATGGTGAAGTAATTACAATATAGCAATTAAACACTGGAATGCATTGCATGTACATCGAGAATATAAACCTGCACTTTCCATGGCAGACTGACCAGGTGAAAGCTATGATCCTTTTTTGATGTCACCTGTTAAATCCACTTCAAATCAGCTTTTCACACTCTTGACATTATCTCAACCAGCTTCATGAGGTAGTCACGTGGAATGCATTTCAATTAACAGGCGTTGCTTGTTAATTCATTTGTGGAATTTCTTACCTTAATGCGTTTGAACCAATCAGTTGTGCTGTGACAAGGTAGGGGTGGAATATAGCCCTATTTGGTAAAAGACCAAGTCCATATTACAACAAGAACAGCTCAAATAAGCAAAGAGAAACGACAGTCCATTACTTCAAGACACAAAGGTCAGTCAATGCGGAAAATTTCAAGAACTTTGAACGTTTCTTCAAGTGCAGTCACAAAAACTATGATGAAACTGGCTTTCATGAGAACCGCCACAGGAAAGGAAGACCCAGAGTTACCTCTGCTGCAGAGGATAAGTTCAATAGTTGCCAGCCTCAAATTGCAACCCAAATAAATGCTTCAGAGTTCAAGTAAAACATCTCAACATCAACTGTTCAGAGGAGACTGTGTGAATCAGGCCTTCATGGTTGAATTGCTGCAAAGAAACTACTACTAAAGGACACCAATAATAAGTGACTTGCTTGGGCCAAGAAACACAAGCAATGGACATTAGACCGGTGAAAATCTGTCCTTTGATCTGAGTCCAAATTTGAGATTTTTGGTTCCAACCACGGATGATCTCTGCATGTGTACATCACTGGGTCCAAGCTTCCTGCCATCCAGGACCTCTATACCAGGCTGTGTCAGATGAAGACCATAAAAATGATCAGACTCCAGCCACCCTAGTCATACTGTTCTCTCTGCTACCACACGGCAAGCGGTACTGGAGCGCAAGTCTCGGTCAAAAAGCATAGAGGTGGTGTGGGGGTGCTTTGCTGGTGACAATGATTTATTTAGAATTCAAGGCACACTTAACCAGCATGGCTACCAAAGCGTTCTGCAGCAATATGCCATCCCATCTGGTTTGCACTTAGTCCCACTATCATTTGTTTTTCAACAGGACAATGACCCAACACACCTCCAGGCTGTGTAAGGGCTATTTGACCAAGAAGGAAAGTGATGGAGTGCTGCATCAGATGACCTGGCCTCCACAATCACCTGACCTCAACCCAATTAAGATGGTTTGGACAGCAGGGTGAAGGAAAATCAGCCAACAAAGGAACTCCTTCAAGACTATTGGAAAAGCATTCCAGGTGAAGCTGGTTTAGAGAATGCCAAGAGTGTGCAAAGCTGTCAAAGGCAAAGGGTGGCTATTTTGAAGAATCTCAAATATATATTTTGATTTGTTTAACACTTACTTTTTTGGTTACTACATGATTACATGTTGTTTCATATTTTTTATGTATTCACTATTATTCAACAATGTAGAAAATAGTAAAAATAAAGTAAACCCTTGAATGAGTAGGTGTCCAAATTTTTGACTGGTACTCTAGACAGGTGTGCCTTTCCAAATCCTGTCCAATCAATTGAATTTACCACAGGTGGACTCCAAGTTGTAGAAACATCTCAAGAATGATCAATGGAAACAGGATGCACCGGAGCTCAATTTAGAGTCTCATAGCAAAGTGTCTGAATACTTACGTAAATAAGGTATCCGTTTTTATTTTTAATATATTTCCAAAAAATTCTAAAATCCTGTTTTTGCTTTGCCATTATGTGGTGGTGTGTGTAGATTGCTGAGGATTTTTAAAAATATATATTTTAAAATAAGGCTAACGTAACAAAATGTGGAAAAAGTCAAGGGGTCTGAATACTTCCCGAAGGCACTGTATATGCAAAACAAATTGTTCAGTATTCTTGACCATATGTTTTGATTCTAGCAGCTGGCGTTTATAGCGAATGTACCTGTGATGTAGAGGTCTGCTTTCACTCCATTCAATACTGAGCCTCCGGACCCAGCACACACTGCCACAGTGCTTACAATGGACTCTAAAATGACATCACATACAATTACGTTATCTCTCAGCCCCTCACTAGCTGTCAACATAATATACTTATTGCAGCGAATATATATATATATATATATATATATATATATATATATATACACACACTAAAAAAATATATAAACCCAACATGTGAAGTGTTGGTCCCATGTTTCATGAGCCGGAATAAAAGATCCCAGAAAATGTCCATGGGCACAAAAGCCTATTTCTCTCAAATTGAGCACAATTTTGTTTACATCATTGTTAGTGAGCATTTCTCCTTTGCCAAGATAATCCACCCACCTGATAGGTGTGGCATATCAAGAAGCTGATTAAACAGCATGATCATTACACAGGTGTACCTTGTGCTGGGGACAATAAAAGGCCAGAAAATATGCACTTTTGTCATACAACAATGCCACAAATGTCTCAAGTTTTGAAGGAGCGTGGAATTGGCATGCTGACTGCAGTAATGTCCAAGAAAGCTGATGCCAGATAATTGAATGTTAATTTCTCTACCATAAGCTGCCTTCAACGTTGTTTTAGAGAATTTGTCAGTACATCCAACTGGCTTCACAACCGCCCAACCTGTAATAAAGCCCTTTTGTGAGGGAAAAACTCATTCTGATTGGCTAGGCCTGGCTCCCCAGTGGGTTGGCCTGGTTGCCAAGTGGATGGGCCTATGCCGTCCTGCCCAGTCAAGAAGAAATCCATAGATTATGGACTCATTTATTTCAATTGGCTGATTTCCTTCGATGAACTGTAATTCAGTAAAAATCTTTTCAGTATATTTAAAAGACATGGTGTGTGTCCCAAACGGCACCCTATTCTCTTTATAGTAAGGCTGGGACGATATCAGTATAGCAATGTTTTTTCCATGGCAAAAATGAAAACAGAAAGAAGAGCAAACACTTTGGTCCTTTAAAAACCTGCTGTATGTAAAATATTGCGTGCTATATCAAAAAATAAATAAATGTGACTCTGGATGACAACAATGACATTAGGGCTGTTTTCCTAAAGAAAAACACATCGCGAAATTGGTATCCTCCTGTCACTACTTTATAGCTACTTTTGACCAGGGCACTATATAGGGAATAGTGTGCCATTTGGGACGCATCCAAGTTAGTAATCTGGTAACAAAAAGGAAGGCACAGATGTTTGTTTTAGCCTTCTCACTCACCTAAAGTTTGCTGGGCTCCGAGGGCCAGTCGAAGGTGATTCAAACCCAGGTGTGATTTCATTCGCTGGACGGCTGCCGCCACAGTTACGGGCTCGTCCAAAACACTTAGTCGCCCTTGGCCGTAGCCTGGGAGAGGACGCTACAGGGTGAGAAACAGCCAGGGTCGTATTCACTAGGCACCAAGAGGAATAAAACAGACAAACAGGTAGGGACTGCCTGAACTTTTTGTTTTGCTAGTGTGCACTAATGAATAAGATGTCACACGTAAAAAGAGTGAAAACATTTAGTAAAATTAATTGAAGTTCAATTCCAGTCCTATTCACACTGTGGCAGGCTAAGCCTATTGATTCAGGATAGCAGGAATATGATCCCAGGGGATATTGATCAAGCACATTAAGTGAAGTGTTGTCCTATTGCCTGGGGCCTGCTCTGAGGTTGCCCCATTGGGCAGGTGATAAAATAAGTTAAAACAACCAAACCAAACTGCAAAGACCTCTGGTAGCCTAAAACTGATATTTCTGTTTCCCATTGTTTAAGTAAAAGACAGACAATTTATGGCAGTCGGGCAAGTTGAGCCAGCTCTAAGAAATGTTTTACTGATAACCAAAATATAAAGAATTCCAGCACTGATCTTTCTGATTTCTCCCGTGTTCAGATTAATGGCTGTCAATATATGGCACTACTGCGTGTAAATATCTCATTTACATTTTTTACGCAAGTGGTCAATCTTCGGGCAACCAAAAAAAAAAATACTCCTTTAAATGTTAATCCCTGTCAAGCACGCTGATATACAGTCTGCTTCCCCCTTTCCATGTAATCTTATCTTGCGTTGATACAGGTAGCCCAATTCTGATATCTTTTCCACTAATTGGTTCTTTAACCAATCACATCAGATCCTTTCACATCAGATATTTTTCAGAATTGATCTGATTGGTCAAAAAACCAATTAGTGAAAAAAATATCAGCCATTGTTGATCTAAAAGGCAAAAATTATCTTAAAATCAGCACTCCGACCAAACTGTCCACTTTGTGTGTTTAGGGTGTAATACGCTGGATACATATGGCCTCAGATCTGTTTGTGCTGTTTTGCCAACTGCTATGGTCATATTTCCCATGACAATGACCATAGGAGATGGCTATACAGCACAAACAGATCTGGGACCAGGCTAGCAGCAATACTATACCTTTTTTACTTGAAGGATACTGAGAGACTGGCTGGGAGTGGCGTGTTGTAACAGAGTTTGAACACTGGGGGTCAGCCCTGAGTCTGGACAGATCAGACTTATGAAGAAGCCATCCGTTTCAGAGCTAGAGCCAGATGGAGGAGATATGTACAGTAACAGTGTAAACAACAGTGAAGAGGTGTATACAGATTTAAGCACGCACACACAAACTGACAGAGTATCCAGTACCTGACAGCTGTGTGCTGTAAATTGACACCGCTATTCGTCCCCTTCAGTTCTGCCATGATGGTGTTGAGCTCCTCCTGACTCCTGGCTGTAAACTCCAGTTTGTGGCTCTGGGGGGCGCTACTGAAGGCTTGACTCAACACCGAAACTTTGCCACTCCCTGAGCAAGACAACAGAAACAGCACTTGTTTTTCAAACATCATGAACTTATTCAGGTGGGGAGAACACTTCAGAACATTCAGATAATTTGAGTAGAACAAATATGACACTCTACACATCTTCAATAAAACTGTGAAAGTGACCCTACCCTAATCTTTGGATTGGGCTTGACAATTACAATACAATTTGTGAAAACACGGTCATTTAAGATATATAAAACCATATTTGTGGATGAGTTTACAGATGCCTTTTGGGGGTTTTTGAGCTCAAGACCATTGCGCTACGTTTTTGCCCATTGAAGACCATTCAAAATGCATGCAAAAGTTCAAAAACGAGTTCTTGGAAAATTCTGTGTCACTCTCATAGTGCATATCCTGAGTGTAAAAGGTCCCAGATATAATAAAGCACTCAATCTTATAGCCTAAGTGTAACAGTATAGACTTTACCCCGTCCCCTCGCCCCGACCTGGGCGCGAACCAGGAACGCTCTGCACACGTCAAGAGTCACCCTCGAAGCATCGCTACCCATCGCTCCACAAAAGCCACGGCCCTTGCAGAGCAAGGGGAACCACTACTTCAAGGTCTCAGAGCAGGTGACGTCACCGATTGAAACGCCATTAGCGCGTACCACCGCTAACTAGCTAGCAATTTCACATCGGCCACATAAGCACTATTTGATTTGATAGTAAGTGAACAACAACCCAATTTGGGAGTACTATAGGCTTATATACCACTTTTATTTCATACTCACCCTACCCAAAACCAGTTTCTCCTTTACCATAATGGACCAACAAAGCAGCATAACATCCAGGACCTCTCACACCAAAGTTTACAATATTGAGCAGTTGTAGAAGCCCAAAATAGAGCTACAGCAGTCCACTTTGCTTATTATAAAGCTAGGGGAAACACTGACAGCAGTCTCTTACCAATTCCTCCAACCAGCCAGTCATTCACGCCTCCTTTGACGCTGTCCCAAGAGGTGTGAGGAGAAAACACTGCTATTCCAGCCGTAATCGCCCGGATAGCCAATCGCTGCTTCCAGTTCTTTGAAACCAAGCACTTGATTGGATGAAACAGCGGGGGGTGGTAAGAGATGATGAGATCGCAGTTCATGGCCTCTGCTTCCGACATGACAGAATCGGTCAGGTCATTGGTTAACAGGATGGTTTTGATAGGCCGACATTTAATGGGCTCAACTAATAGGCCAACGTTATCCCAGGACTCTGCCAGTGATAGAGGGGCGAGCTCCTCCAGAACCTTGAGAACCTCCTTTAAATCCATTGGACCTGTTGTACGAGAAGAGTGGGAAAGGGAGCACGAAAAAGAGTAGCAATGATGGAGATGGGTAGAAAGCTGACAAGACCTAATATTACAATGAGAGGGGTCAGAAAAAAAGGATGAACGAAGGGCAGACAATTTGGAGTGAGAAGAGAAAGTGGAACAAGCAAGTGTTTGAAAGATGCTTTCGTGGTAGCTCCTTCTGCAGGTCAATGACAGAATTCTCTGGAAAACATTCTTGTATCCAGTCAACATTAGTGTAGACCTGTGTGCAAAAAGAGAGTTCATTTGATATGAATAAATATCGTTTGCATCCATGAGCAAGGTTCATCTGCAACAAATAGGCTGCATTTTCTTAAAACATCATAAACGGTTTCTTGTCACCTATCAGTCTTGTCATCTATTATTTAAAAGGCTAATTGTCAATACGTGTCCAAACTCCCATTCAAATGTAGTGGTGGAAAAAGTACCCAATTGTCATACTTGAGTAAAAGTAAAGATACCTTAATAGAAACGACTCAAGTAAGTCACCCAGTAAAATTCTACTTGAGTAAAAGTCTAAAAGTATTTGGTTTAAAATATATTTAATTATCAATAGTAGAAGTTTAAATTATTTAAAATTCCTCATATTAGACTAACGGCAGCATTTTTCTTTTTCTTTTTCACGGATAGCCAGAGGCACACTCCAACATAATTTACAAACGAATTGTGTGTGTTAAGTGACTTCGCCAGATCTGAGCCAGTATGGATCACAAGGGATGTTATGTTGATAAGTGCGTGAAGTGGACCACTTCCCTGTCCTACTTAGCATTCAAACTGTAACGATTACTTTTGGGTGTCAAGGAAAATGTATGGAGTTAAAAACGACATTATTTTCTTTAGGAATGTGGTAAAAGTAGTCAAAAATATAAATAGTAAAGTGAAGTACAGATACCCTCAAAAACGACTACGTTACACCACTGCTAAGGTGCACTGTTCTAGCTACATTTAGTAGGCTAGCTCATAGGTTTGGATTGCAATGGCTGCTGTTACCATTTTGTGCATGGTTAAGGTGCACTGTTTACAAATTAAATCAACTGCACGGGTTTAATGGCCAAGGTAACGTTAGAATCGAAGTCATTTAAATCACACGAATATGAGCCAGAGCAACTCCACAAACTAGCTAGGTAAAGTAACTTCGAGGCATTTATAATAGCTTCGCTAACATTACATAGCTGGCTCCCAACCTGGAACAGGGCCCACAGCAATACGCTTAGCTACCAACAAACAAAGGTGTTTCTGTTTGCATGTTCAGACTGGTGTGATTCATACGTTACATTTTAAACGTTTCCAATTAAGTTTCCAATTAATAGGCAAAAACTATGAATTGGAAATGCAAGCATGGTAACGGCACTTACTGGTGGAGAGAGAGCCAGCTATTGCAGTTACCTTCTTCTTCGATGAGGTTTAACCGCAGTTGGCATCCAATAAATGTTGCATTACTGCCACCTACTAGACTGGAGTATAACTCCCATATACTTTGCTTGAAACATTTAAAATAAAAAATAAATAAAACATACAAATCCCCAACCATCTAACACTACACCAAAAATAATAATAATAATAACATTTTCTCAAATGACTCCCTCGCATGGGTCACCAACTACATCGAATTCAGTGTGTCAAATCGGAGGGCCTGTTGTCTGGACCTCTGGTAGTCTCTATGGGGGTGCCACAGGGTTCAATTCTCGGGCTGACTATTTTCTCAGTATATATCAATGATGTCACTCTTGCTGCTGGTGATTCTCTGATCCACCTCTACTCAGACAACACCAGTCTGTATACTTCTGGCCCTTCTTTGGACACTGTGTTAACAAACCTCCAGACGAGCATCAATGCCATACAACACTCCTTCCGTGGCCTCCAACTGCTTTTAAATGCTAGTAAAACTTCCATTGTCCGCCTTTTCTTCCAGTTCTCTGCTGCCAATGACTGGAACGAATTGCAAAAATCACTGAAGCTGCAGTCTAATATCTTTAAGCATCAACTGTCAGAGCAGCCTACCGATCACTGTACCTGTACACAGCCAATCTGTAAATAGCACACCCAACTACCTCATCCCCATATTGTTATTTATCTTCTTGTTCTTTTGCACGCCAGTATCTCTACTTGCACATAATCATCTACACATCTATCACTCCAGTGTTAATGCAAAATTGTAAATATTTCACATCTATGACCTATTTATTGCCTTACCTCCCTACTCTTCTACATTTGCACACACTGTACATATATTTTTATATTGTGTTATTGATGGTACGTTTGTTTATGCGTAACTCTGTTGTTTTTGTAGCACTGCTTTGCTTTATCTTGGCCAGGTCACAGTTGTAAATGAGAACTTGTTCTCAACTGGCCTACCTGGTTAAATAAAGGTGAAATGAAATAAGTCAAATACTCCACTATTTCAATCTATTTAGTACTACTTCAGGCCAACAACCTGAAAGGAAGGAACACCACCACTTTACACACCCTGTAACTCTTCTGATGTCAAGTCTCGCACACCAAAATACCTCTGCAGCCGCCACCTCAACCTCTATTTTCTTCAACTTACGTTCCATCCCTGTAGAACAGTTGATGACCATTGCTTAAATGCCAAAAATTAAATCTTACTGAAACATGTATCACTTGTTGGTTTATCCCTCTGTACTGGTACAGATCGAATACTCACACCACTCCCCTTGACCCATCTTCCTCTACTTTCTTCACGGCCTCAGTATATGAATAATTTCTGCACTAGTCTAACCCTGGAAACCTCAACCTGCCTCTCTCACACAGGACATTTCTGATCCCCAGCCCCATGGGCACCCCTACAATTAACACATAACACTACTTTCCCCAATGCTACACCTTCCTTTGTCTCGTGCTCTTCTGCACACTTCTCATACCTAGGAACACACTGCTGCCACATGCCCATAAGCTTGGCACCTGTAACAACGTAATGTATTTGGCACAAAAGCTCATACAGGATAACTTATATATCCTAACATAACTTTGTCGGGCAAAAGAACAGACAATGACTCTTCTGTTTCACCACTCAAGCCACCCTGTCTGCGTCACACCAAATGACGAGCATCACAAACACCGGGAATCTTCCCCTTCAGTTGGTCAGCTTTCACATTTACCGCTACCCCAGTAATCTCTCCTTTTAATGGTGCCCTTTTCTTGAGAGCAAACCCGTTCACATCTCTTGCCCCCATTCGTTTAACACGGAGTGCCTGCTCCCTCTGACCAGCAGAAACACAAACAATTATCACAAGGCCACTTCTGGTTACCCTCGCCTATTCCACAGCATCCAACTGTTTTTACCCACCCTGAAACCACAAATGGATCAGCCAAAAGGAAAGGGTCCACTTTTTCCAAAAACGTAACTACTGTCAAAGACTCATCCAAATTCTGACCCTCAGTGCAAGCCTCGGGCTCCAAGAACTTCCCCAAACCTATGAACTCCGATACTTCGCCCTCATTCACTTCCATTTCTCCACCTGTCTTCAACGCATGCTTTTACTTTCTACCATTCTTCTTTAACAAACCATCTCCTTTTTTCTCACCATTTTTTCCCCACCTCTGCCTCTCCTTTCCCTCCATTGCTCCTCCGTATTCCAAGTATAAGTCTCGTTATGATAATGCTGCACTTCTCCTGACATACATCTTGCCTTGTCAAGGGACGCCATTTAACTGGCTGACACAATCTCTGTACAATCAGCACAATCCCCTCGGGATGTAACGCTCAACAGTGCATCCCGCTTGTTAAGCAGCTACTTTGTCTTGATGTTATTCTTTATCAATAGCTACCGCAACGCTTTTCCATTTCAAACAAGTGTGCTCCCTTTCTCACAGATTCCTCGATTCGCTTGCTCCGACCCTGTGCCCCTCAGTCACGCTCTGTCCAGAAATGACTTTTGATACCGGAAGAATAACTTTAGGAATGCCTTCTTCTTATTCTTCAGGTCCGCAAACAATGTTAATGGTGCACCTACTGGATGGGGAGGGGGGTACCTCTTCATTCAGTCAGTATTCCTTGTAACATTTTGGCTGAACGTCTCATTCCAAAATCATGGGCATTATTATGGAGTTGGTCCCCCTTTGCTGCTATAACAGCCTCCAATCTTTTGGGAAGGCTTTCCACTAGAAGCTGTAACATTTCTGCTTGGGCCTGCTTCCATTCAGCCACAAAAACATTAGTGAAGTTGGGCGCTGATGTTAGGCGGTTAGGCCTGGCTCTCAGTCGGTGTTCCAATTCAACCCAAAGGAGTTTGATGGGGTTGAGGTCAGGGCTCTGCTTTCTCTGCAGATTCTCTCAAGCTCTGGCAGGTTGTATGGGGAGCGTCACTGCACAGCTATTTTCAGGTCTCTCCAGAGATATTAGATCAGGTTCTAGTCGCCCTCCATCTGGCAAATCTGACCATAATTCTGTCCTCCTGATTCTTCTGCTTTCAAGCAAAAACTAAAACAGGAAGTACCATTGACTTGCGCAATCCGGAAGTGGTATTCAGTGAAGTCCAGTGAAGAGGCGACTCGGGGATGCTGGCCTTCTAGACAGAGTTGCAAAGAAAAAGACTGGCCAATAAAAAGAAAAGATTAAGATTGGCAAAAGAACACAGTCACTGGACAGAGGAACTCTCGGACTCCCGGAGTCGCCTCTTCACTGTTGACGTTGAGACTGGTGTTTTGCGAGTACTATTTAATGAAGCTGGCATCTGTTTCTCAAACTAGACACTATAATGTACTTGTCCTCTTGCTCAGTTGTGCACCGGGGCCTCCCACTCCTCCTTCTATTCTGGTTAGAGACAGTTTGCACTGTTCAGTGAAGGGAGTAGTACACAGCGTTGTACAAGATCTTCAGTTTCTTGGCAATTTCTCACATGGAATAGCCTTAATTTCTCAGAACAAGAATAGACTGACAAGTTTCAGAAGAAAGTTATTTGTTTCTGGTAATTTTGAGTCTGTTATCGAATCCACAAATGCTGATGCTCCAGATACTCAACTAGTCTAACAAAGTCCAGTTTTATTGCTTTTTTAATCAGGACAAAAGTTTTCAGCTGTGCTAAACTCTTTTGCAATTATGTTTCTAATGATCATTTAGCCTTTTAAAATTATAAACTTGGATTAGCTAACACAACGTGCCATTGGAACACAGGAGTGATGGTTGCTGATGATGGACCTCTGTACGCCTATGTAGATATTCCATTTACAAAAATCAGAGACTTCCAGCTACGATTGTTAATGTTGTAAATGACTATGTCTACATAGTATTTCTGATCAATTTGATGTTATTTTAATGGACCAAAAATTTGCTTTGCTTTCAAAAACAAGGACATTTCTAGGTGACCCCAAACTTTTGAACGGTAGTGTATGTCTCGTGTTTGAGCCGTTGAATTGCGACTCAACTTTGTCTCTATACTGACATGTCGCTTGATTGCCATGCGGAGGGAATAACTACACTGTTTGTATTCGGCCATAATCCCAGTCACCTTTCCATGGTTAAATGCGGCGTTCACGCTTTCAGTTTTGCGCAAATGCCGCCATCTATTCACAGGTTCTGGTTAGGGTAGGTTTTAATAGTCACAGTGGGTACAACATCTCCTATGCACTTCCTTATAAACTCACTCACCGAATCAGCATATACGTCAATATTATTCCCTGAGGCTACCCGGAACATGTCCTAGTCCGCGTGATTAAAACAATCTTGAAGCGTGGATTCCAATTGGTCAGACCAGAGTTGAATAGATCTTAGCACGGGTACATCCTGTTTGAGTTTCTGCCTATAGGAAGGGAGGAGCAAGATGGTCGTGGTCAGATTTGCCAAAAGGAGGGCGGGGGAGGGCCTTGTCACCGTCAATTGAACAGGGGTGCAAAACAATGTACAAGAGAAAAGTAAATTCCATACGGGGAAAGGAAAATGATCATTCATCCACACAAACAACAACAAAAAAAGATACATTCCCTCAGCTGACACGTGCATTTATGACACTGAAGGGGCATGTGCGCAAAAGCTCTTACAGGATATCTCATGAATCTTAACTTTATATGAGATGGGAGAGACTCTTCTACAAAGAACAATAGTATGGATGAAGTGAATTTCTTTACTCCATCCACCATATGGGTTAGTCGACGTTCACCAACCACACAATCTAGATCTTCAGTTATATAATCTTAATTTACTTCATGCACACCCCAGAGATAACCTTGATAGGTGCCCTGCTCCGAAAATCAATACCCTTAACATTCCACTTCGATATCTTTTTGAGGCGCAAAACACGCTTCTTATGCTCTGCTTCATCATGTTTCATCGTAATGTACAGCTGTGTGTCACCCGCATAGCAGTGAAAGTTAACATTATGTTTCCGAATGACATCACCAACAGGTAAAATATATAGTGAAAACAATAATGGTTCTAAAACGGAACCTTGAAGAACCCCGACATTTACTGCCACTTTTTGTGAGTTTGGTACACATCCGGTGGATAGAAAGACGTTTATTATGTTCAACATAGGAGGGCCAAGCACAGGAAGCAGCTTTCAGTAGTTTAGTTGGAATAGGGTCCAGTATGCAGCTTGAAGGTTTAGAGGCCATTATTATTTTCATCATTGTAGCAAGAGATATAGTACTAAAACACTTCAGTGTCTCCCTTGATCCTCGGTCCTGGCAGAGCAATGTGCTTAATATTTGGAAAGTTGAAAACATATATATATTTTAGGCCTAGCCCATAGAAAGCTGATGGGATCCTCCTCTTTTTAATAGAGGCCATCGTTCTATTTTCTCACGCAAATGCATAGCCTATAGAAATGTTGCGCGAAATGAGCTCATGGGCTCTCATGAAGTGTTTGATTAAATTTTCGATTACATTTGCATTGATGTCAGAGTGATTAGAGGGACAATAGAGTGCTGAGTGCCAGGCAGTTAGCAAGTTTGGTAGGCTACTAAAGACCACCAGCAGCATCAGAGCTTGGAGAAGCCTAATTACCATGACTAAACGGTCATGTGGAATTTGACTGCCTTCATTACTCGTGACCGCTGGTGTGGCAGTAATACGGTCACAGCAATACCCCTAGTGTTGATCCAGAGTCACATTTCCTGAGATTTACTAGAGATGAGTATATCACTTGTGATTACTAAAATGTTAAATTACCATGAAGGTTGTTAAATTGTGTATCTAATTCCAAGACAAGCTTATTTTCTAGCTTTCATTTGAACGTTCACAGTCATCCTAAAAATTCAGAAAAATTCAGAAAAATTGTTGCCATGCTTTATGACGTCTCCTTATAATGCTCCCCTGGAGGGAAGTGGAGACAATCACAAGGACAGGTGAAACAGATCAGGGTGTGACATATACATATAATTGTCTATATAGTTATGTTTATGTGCACCAATGATGCGCTTTCATCTACAAATACTCATACCTCCCAGACGGTTTACCTAAACCCTTCAATGGATTCTTTCAGGTTAATTTTGAAATCCATCTATATAACACAAGACACTGCAATAATCTTCACTCTACCCACTGCTGCACCTCACATATTCAATTCTCCATCAGATATAGAGGTACCATACTCTGGAATTCTTAATACCATCATCCCTCAATAACTTCAAGCGAAGACTGGGGGTCAGCCTGATGAACTACACTACTCAGTTACTTCCTCCATATAGCCTAATTCTCACACACTCACATGCACACATGCACACACACATTTAAACCAATGTTTTTTGTCATGATTACTGATGAATTAATTTATACATTTATAATTAGTAGGTTTTGTACAAACCTTTTTGTATTTTTGTACAATAGATATTGTATATACTTTTTGTTGTTGTGTGGTTTTCGTATATAAGCCCTTGGGCTTCCAACCACACCTGCACACTGTTTAAATGTTTTTTTTTGTTTTTTTTTTTTCACCTTTATTTAACCAGGTAGGGTAGTTGAGAACAAGTTCTCATTTGCAACTGCGACCTGGCCAAGATAAAGCATAGCAATTCGACACATACAACAACACACATGGAGTTACACATGGAATAAACAAAACATACAGTCAATAATACAGTAGAAAAAAATAAAACAAAAAGTCTATATACAGGGAGTGCAAATGAGGTAAGATTGTTCATCAGTAGTTTGTTGTTTATCACCTGTTTTCTTTGGTGCAAATAAAAAATATATATTTTTTTTAAATAAAATCAATGATGGACCTCGATTTCAGACGAAAAAAATATAACACTGTTGCCCCATTAAATCTTTCTCTAAATTGATGTGTGACCTTCATAACATTCCACATTGCTCTGAGAACTGCATTAATGAATGATCTTCCTTTTATTCTATTGGTGAAAGACTGACCGTAATAGTGGAGGCTGGTGAAGGTGGAAAAATGTAATGGACGAGCTCAGATCAAATTAAATCAAATTTTATTTGTCACATGCGCCGAATACAATACAATGTAATTATTAACTCAGGATAGATAGTAATACAAGTAAAATGAAGAATAGAGTAGCAGCAGCATATAATAAGTGTAAAAGTGTGCGTGTGTATGTGTGTTTGTGTTGTTTCGGTATGCGTATGTGTGTGTCTGTGTGTATGTGTGTTGTTGGTATACATGTGTGTGTTATGTGTGTGTGTGTGCACATGCAGTGTATGTGGATGTGTGTGGGTTTTGTGTGAAAGTGTCAGTGTAGTGTGTGTTTGAGTGTGTACTGTATATAGTGTGTATACAGTGCCTTCATAAAGTATTCATACCCCTTGATTTATTCCACATTTAGTTGTGTTACAGCTTGAATTCAAAATGGATTAAATACATCTCTCTCACCCATCTACACACAATACCCCATAGTGAAAACTTGTTTTTTTCTCCATTTTTTTTTTTACAAATGTATTGAAAATGAAATACAGAAATATCTCATTTACATGCACTAACGTTCAAATGTTAGGGGTCACCTAGAAATGTCCTTGTTTTTGAAAGAAATTGTAAAAAAAATTGCCCATTAAAATATTATCAAATTGATCAGAAATACAATGTAGACATTGTTAATGTTGTATTGTAGATGGAAACGGCAGATTGTTAATGGAATATCTACATAGGCGTACAGAGGCCCATTATCAGAAACCATGTCTAGTTTGAGAAACAGACGCCTCACAAGTCCTCAACTGGCAGCTTCATTAAAAAGTACCCGCAAAATACCAGTCTCAACGTCAACAGGGATGCTGGCCTTCAAGGCAGAGTTGCAAAGAAAAAGCTATATCTCAGACTGGTCAATAAAAATAAAATATTAAGATGGGCAAAAGAACACAGACACTGGACAGCAGACTGGCCAGTCACTGGACGTCAACCCTATTGAGCTGTTGTGGGAACAGCTTGACCGTATGTAATGGTACGTAAAATGTGCCCATCAAGCAATTCAATTCGTGGGCGGTGCTTCAGGAAGCATGGGATGAAATCTCTTCAGATTACCTAAACAAATTGACAGCTAGAATGCCAAAGGTCTGCAAGGCTATAATTGCTGCAAATTGAGGATTATTTGACGAAAGTTTGAAGGACACAATTATTATTTCAATTAAAAATCATTATATATAACTTTGTCAACGTACGTCTTGACTATATTTCCTATTCATTTTGCAACTAATTTCATGTATATTTTCATGGAAAACAAGGAAATTTCTAAGTGACCCCAAACTTTTGAACAGTAGTGTAAGTATTCACACCCCTGAACGGATGGTCATATGTAAAAAATAAAATAAAAACTCAGATGATCCGTTCTCAGAAGTATTAACAGGAAATGGAATCATTTAAAGGGAATTCAATCCGGACACACGGAAAGGGAGAGAGGGAAAGAGATAGAGGCTTCAGGGATACAGGAGATTAGACCCTAAGAGCGTAAGGGTTAATACTGTCATGGATGGACTCACTATAAACTACTGTAGCCAGGGTTGCATCCAGGCATGTTGGAATTGACAGGGAGCAGAAAGAAAATCTATCCCCCAATGGTAGTGCATTATAGAAATGCACTATATAAGGAATACGGTGCCATTTGGGACGAGAGAGAGAGTGCGAGCAAGAGAAAGAAAGATTAATTTGGATTAATGAAAGTGAAGCCTGCCCTGGATGTTAGAGGGCTCACGCCATCAGCATTTCAGCATTTTTTTTTTATCTCCCCCCTCCCCCCTAAATGATTAATCCCACATTTTGTTCAGTATTATGATTGTGTTGTTTTTTTTATATCAGGGACTTGGATTATGGACTTTGTCATCTGGCTGTGTAATTGCTTGATATTTCATTCTTAAAGGGCCAATGTGTATCACCAGACAGGCCAAAACTCCATCCCACCAAAACAGGCTGAAATTTCAGGCGGTCTTTTCAAACAGCTCTTTCAAAGGGCGTTATTATAATTTTCACAATTTCCCTTTATTATTCCAACCTCATATTGTAGAAAAATATATATCAAACACGGGAAAATCAACTTTTTGACTTTACAATGCGCCAAAAAATGCCAGTTGAAATGTAAATTTCTCTCTCTGTCTCTCGCTCTTTCTCATGCAAATGTTGATATCATGAAACTTTACAATTAAGTAAGTATAGTGGAATAACTTATTTAATAGCATGTTATAATATGTTATAGTGCACCTGCAAGGGACTCCTAGGGATCCATCCCAACACTGTGACAAAAATCTGCGCAACAACATTCTGACGCAGCTGTAGGAGTGCATCCCTTTTCAAAGCTCACTAAAATCACAGAAGTGTATTATTTTCTACCTCAGTATGAATCCACAATTTGACACTGTAGTACGAGGCCTATGGTGCATGCACTTTCGACACAGCTGTATTTATTTTCTAGATTGCCTGTTTGACAGAATTGCAAATAAATTATTAGATCTGGAAACGGTGTTCTGCGAGGGTGTCACATCACTTTTGTTAATTGGTGCTCTAAGCCATCGTGCCCCAGCTGTCAACCCGGTCTGATAACCTGCCCAGTCTGTCACGCATCTTACACTACATGGCCTCTGTAGAAAAGATGGCATCCAAAACAGCACCCTATTCCCAATGTAGTGTGCACAACTGGTCAAAAGTAGTGCATACGTAGGGAATAGTGTGCCATATCGGAGTCTCACACAATGTCCACGTCAGCACTGTCAGTGTACTGCACTATGTTTCTTGTTCAAAAATATTTGGCTTCCGAGTCTAATGAGTCGAACAAATGTGCAAAGACCAAGTAGAAAATTATGTAACCCACTTCCACTACACTGGAACGCTACTGGTCAGATTAACATACAAATCCCCCCCCCAAAAAAAGAGGGGGTGAGAATTTAATCAAAGTTAGAGCTTCTTAATTTAAGGAGGGACTCAGAGTGCACTTTTTCCTCTGCCAGATTTTTTTGGCTCAAGAAAACGTTCCGTGTTTCGGCTTTTAATAGCTCCAAATCCGATGTTTTGACCAATTGACTCACGATGTCATCATTTTGTGACTATAGCATGAGAGGAGCTCTGTAATCACAATGACTTATCTTTTTCATTGCCCAAGCCAAACACCCATAGTACTCACGTGTTCCGTTATGCAAACTCATCGTCATATCTTACTCATCATAAAAATATTTTTTATACCAAAATGTATAGTTTCTTTGAAGTCTTTGCTCTACGATTATGTAAATCAACGTAAGGATCAGCACTCAAATAATATAATCGCGATGATGGTAATGTTGGGTCAATAGTAGTTGGATAAATTAATTCTTAGTGTGATTGTTGGAATATGAAGACCTATTGATGATCTGTCAATACCAGTTACAAGCATTTTTATTTAGACTGATTAACTATGTGTATAAGTATAGCATTGAATAGCTATGTATGTGTAATTATTTCATATCTTCCTTCCTTCGTATCTGCCTTTCTCCCCCTTTCTCCACTCTTTTACATGAACTTTTTCCCCTTATCTCATGAAGCCACTTTCAGACAGCTATGTTAAGTAACTCCACTCCCCAGCTTTCAGCACTCCATCTTTCTTTCTCCACCATCTGTTCTCTACCAAACTTCCATTACACAGATTACAGAGATTCTGATGATTTTCAAAGAAATGCAGATTAGTGGACATGTTGTTTATTTACAGGGGTTAATCCTGTCTGACTCCATTCATAAATTGATGGTGTCACTCTTATTTCACACTGAGTTGCCTCTAACCGTCTCTATAAGGGGTCTGGATTTATGGGGTGTTCACATGCTATTAGAGTTATCTGAAGTCCGTAGTTCCGACTGGGAAATTTCACTTGAATGACCCTCCTGATCGTAATTACAAGTGGGAAACTCAGAGAAATGGTTAATTAACCAAGTTGTGACGTTTCACCACTGGCTTTTCACTTTATCAACTAAAAGATTACCACAAATTAGTTTTTGACAATTACAAATATGTAAATGTGAATAATGTAGCTAGTTTGACCATATTGTCAATGATAAGCAAGCTGGATAACTTTATTGTCTAGCTAGCTAAAATCGTATTGGTTGAACAATTGTTCTGTCTTAAAAGGCAGCAGGGTGGCCTAGTGGTTAGAGCATTGGACTAGTAACCGGAAGGTTGCAAGTTCAAATCTGACAAGGTACAAATCTGTTGTGCTGCCCCTGAACAGGCAGTTAACCCACTGTTCCTGGGCCATCATTGAAAATAAGAATTTGTTCTTAACTGACTTTCCTAGTTAAGCTAAATAAAGGTAAAATAAATAAAAATGTAAAAAAGCACTTGGACTTGTGACCTCCTTATTGGGAAGTTTCCCACATCCGACGCCCCATTAGTGTAAAGATACATATATTTGATCATGTCTGCCAAATATCATATACATGGACATTGATAACGGGTGATTGTTCAACCGAAATTGGATTCAGAATGGTATGTTAATGCTCCTTTGACATAGGGTAAACATAACATAAGTATTTTTTTCTGAATAATTTATTGTAGAATACCTTCAAAAACTAAACAAAAAACAAGCAAGACAAATAGAATTGCATAATTTCCCATATATATACAAATTACATAAAACAATGTATGTGCTTGAAAAAAGCATGTATAATTTGTGGTCATGTTATTAATTGTTGTATTATATATTGTTATTGTATTGTGTGTGTTAATAAAATAATTGTATTAATATAATTTTTCAAATTGCATAAATACATCCTGAAGATTGCATATTAATGTGTGGCTGTGTATCAATTGCAGCCCAGTGTGTGTGTGTGTGTGTAACAGAATAACTTTACGTCCGTCCCCTCGCCCATACCCGGGCGCGAACCAGGGACCTTCTGCACACATCGACAACCCACGAAGCATCGTTACCCATCGCTCCACAAAAGCCGCGGCCCTTGCAGAGCAAGGGGAACTACTACTTCAAGGTCTCAGAGCAAGTGACGTAACCGATTGAAACGCTATTTAGCACGCACCGCTAACTAAGCTAGCCGTTTCACATCCGTTACGTGTGTGTGTGTGTGTGTGTGTGTGTGTGTGTGTGTGTGTGTGTGTGTGTGTGTGTGTGTGTGTGTGTGTGTGTGTGTGTGTGTGTGTGTGTGTGTGTGTGTGTGTGTGTGTGTGTGTGTGTGTGTGTTTGGTTTTGGGAACATTTTGCCGGTCCCAACAAGGAAAAAGGCTATTTTAGGTTTAGGGTTAGGGGTTAGGGAAAATAGGATTTTAATGGGAATCAATTGTTTGATCCCCACAAGGATAGTAATACAAACGTGTGTGTGTGAGAAATAATCATTTTTCCAAGAAGTCCTCCTCACTGGCGTGACATCATTCTAACAAACTCTGTGGGAGAGAAAAAACGAGAATGTAAGATACTATACAAAACATACAGTACAAAACATAAATACAGTTCATTCATTAATACATACACCTGTATCACTTATATTCTCCAAATAGCTCCTCATTCCCCACAGTAGAACTCAATGGTTAACAACAACAATGTCAATGTGTATTGGTGCTGTGTTTTTTTGTAATCTATGTTGTTTTGTCTATGCTGCCATTGTTGACGTCTGTGTTACTGCTGTTTGTGTCTATTGTAGCGTCTGACTATGTTATTTGTTGTTGTTTAGATGACCATTGTCAATTCTCCTTACCTTCAAAGTCTACTGTCCCGTCACCGTTGTTGTCAGCCTCTCGTACCACAGAGTCAATCTCTCTTCGAGACATGTGCTCCCCCATCAGCTTGGTCATGGCGTTTCGTAACTCCTCTGTTGTGATCTCTCCGTCTCCGTCCGCGTCAAACTAACCAGAGAGGGGGCAAGGGTTTGAGTTTGCATAATCAACCAGCTAGATAATATTATTAAACGGAGGGTAGCGAAGAGTACAATTCCAATGAAAGAGACAGACTAATTGAAACAATATTGATCCAAACCCTGGTTTAGACAATGGTATGAATGTACAAAGTCTTACCAAATCATAACAAAACTAGAAAAAAGTGGTTCTGAGTAGGATTATGGTCTTGATATGGTGATATTGAACTAACTATCTTGCACTGACTCTATGCACGCACACTGGACTCGTTTATTGTTATTCGTTATTCACTATGCATTTATTCCTCGTGTCACTGTTTCTATTTTTATTTGAGATTTTTAAATATTTTTCTTTAACTCCGCATTGATGGAAAATAACCTGCTAGTAAGCATTTCACTGTTAGTCTACGCCTGGTGTTTACACAACATGTGACAAATAGCATTTGATTTTCTATGGTCAGTGGTGGAATACCCAATAGTCATACTTGAGTAAAAGTAAAGGTAACTTGATAGAAAATGACTCAATGTCACGGATCCCTCCGGAACTTTCATCACGCACACCTGCCCCTATTCCCACTGATTAGTATTGGTATATATGTGCCCTTTGACTTCCATGGTCTTGTCGATTATTGTTACAATATCCATTGGTGCGTGTGAGTACCTGGGCTTTCGTGCCCTTGTGGATTGCGCAGATGGTTACGGGTATCGTCCCGTGTGATGATCATTGTGCGCATGTGTTATTTATTTGAGGTACTCTTCGCTCTTTTGTTTGGGTTTCAACCCTGTGTTTTTGTAAAGTGTTTTGTTTGGTCTTCGTCCCAGTGCCTTTATACAGCACGCCGTAATTTGGGTTTAATACAAAAAACTATTACGCATTCCTGCGTCTGCCTCCGGATCCTTTATGCCAGCGTGACACTCCAGTAAAAGTGAAAGTCACACAGTAAAATATTAGTTGAGTAAAAGTCTAAAAGTATTTGGTTTTAAATATACTGTAATTGCTAAATGTAATTGCTCAAATATTCTTAAGTATCAGAAGTCAAAGTAAAAGTATAAATAATTTCATATTCATTATATTAAGCAAATCAGACAGCACAATTTCCTTGTTTTTATTTATTACGGCAAGCCAGGTGTACACTCCAATAGTTAGGCAATAATTCACAAACAAAGCATGTGTGTTTAGTGAGTCCACCAGATCAAAGGCAGTAGGGATGACCAGGAATGTTCTCTTGATAGGTGTGTGAATTTGACAATTTTCCTGTCCTGCTAAACATTAGAAATGTAACGTGTACTTTTGGGTGTCAGGGAAAATGTATGGAGTAAAAAGTCCATTGATTCTTTTAGGAATGTAATAATAATATAAATAATATGCCATTTAGCAGACGCTTTTATCCAAAGCGACTTACAGTCATGTGTGCATACATTCTACGTATGGGTGGTCCCGGGAATCGAACCCACTACCCTGGCGTTACAAGCGCCATGCTCTACCAACTGAGCTACAGAAGGACCAGTGGAGTGGTGGAGTAAAAGTTGTCAAAAATATAAATAGCAAAGTAAAGTACAGATAACCCCCAAAAATGACTTACTTAAGTACCTTACACCACTGGATATGGTTGAATAGGGAGAGCAGCAGGAAAGTTTTTTGTTTGTTAGGGTTGTCTTTGCACAATTCCCTGACCATTTCATATGGGTTATTCAGGGAACTTGGAAGACTTCTCTCTCTCACCTCTTTGAAAGCGTCCTTCAGTTCTTTCACGCCGATCATCCCAGCAGTCTCAGCCAGCAGCTTTGGGGCCATCAGCTCAACAAAGTCCTCAAAGTCTACTCTCCCACCAACTAGGAAATTGAAAGAGATTAAACCAATTATAATGAGAGTTCCACTAACCTTAATTTGCTCTAGTTATGACTGCTATTCTGGTACTGTGGTCCTCTTCAGTATTGTATATGTATCTGAATTAATTCTAGGGTTGCAAAATTCATGCAACTTTCCCAAAGTTCCCAGGTTTTTCTGAAGTCCTGGTTGGAGGATCCCCAGTTGGAGAATTCCCTCCCTGCTTATTCCCTCCTCATTCCTGCAACCGGGATTTCTGACAAACCTGGGAATTTTCTAGAACCTGGGAAAGTTTCTTGAATTTTCAACAGAGAATTGTCTAATGACTCACGGTTCATGTTGATGTTCTGGCTCAGCTCGATCAGCTCCATCTCAGTGGGCATGTAGCCCATTGTCCTCATCAGGTTGCCCAGGTCCTTGCAGCTGATCAGCCCATCCTTGTCCTTGTCGAACTCAGCAAACGCCTCGCGCAGCTCTGAGAGACAGTAGGAACAACTTATCAGTCTTTAAAGATACTGTGAGAGGAGAGTTGGCAAACCTCTTGGGGAAGTTGGAACATTTCTTTCTCTGCATTTTCATTTGCTTCAGAGGGTACATCTATGATGGAATGAAGACTGTTTTTGAGTTTTCTTCAAGATACATGATAAATGAAACATGATTGGTAGATGGACATTTGAAATTTACTGTAAGGATAATCTTATAAAAAAAGTATTTTCCATTTGATCAGAAATCAACCAACATTGAGCATTATTTAGAAATTGGTTGTAAAAAGTTACTAATATAACTTAGAAACCCTGTTACATTGACCAAATGGAATGGAGGACAAATGGAAAGAGTGAGATGACGCTGACACAATTTTCTTTTACCTTCAATTTCGTCATCGGCCAGCTCTCTGTCCTGCAAACAGTATTTAACAGAGTAAATTTATGTCGGATTTGATAGAATGTCTGCTTAGAGAGATGGTACAGTAAGTACATATTACCATAAAGTGTGCTTTTCATTTGATACATGATAATGCAAATATTTCTCTATAACACAAGACCTAATATTTTTCTACTCTCTCACACACACACACACACACACACACACACACACACACACACACACACACACACACACACACACACACACACACACACACACACACACACACACACACACACACACGTGCGCGCTCACACTTTCCCTATTGCCCCCAACATTTTGATTTAAAATGACACAAACCAAAATGAGATTATGCCCAGATATTTAGAGAGGTTAAAGTGCATGTGCATGGCAGCTACCCATATATGAAGATAATGCCCATCTAGCAGGCAGTTCAGCTAGTAATTTAAGTACATTATTTGCAGTAGCTTGGTGGTAGTTGAACTAAATTCAAATCTAGGTAGTTTTGGTTAATTACTTTTTTGTCATGTAGTGGTGTTGCTAACTACAGGAACTACATTTCTTTGCAAAAATAGGTGATGTAGGCAATAAATTATTTTCTTTTTCACCATCAGACCTACCTAATTGTCACTTGAAAATTTGTTTTTATGTTAAATATGCTATATTACACATTTTGGTAGCATATGGCTGTGAAAGGGATCTGTCTTGCAAATTGTAGTCTATTCACATTAGAAGAAGTTATGCTATACTATACTAAAATTATCCTTAAGCTTTTGTGTGTGTATGTGTGTTGTTCTTTAAATAAATGTAATGAATGACTTTATCAAAGTAACTTTAGTTAAGTAAACTAAATTTTCTTAAGGGTAGCTTTAGTGTAGCTTAACTTCTTCCAGTGTGAATAAATTGGGTAGCTTGGTAAACTATATTTTCAAAGTAGCTTCCCCAACGCTGCTAGCAGGTAGAGAGATAATGCTCATCTTTCTCATCTTTCTCTCACTCTCTCTCAATTCAATTCAATTCAAAGGGATATATTGGCAAAGCAAGAGCAATAGATAATAAACAAAGGTTAAATAAACAATAAAACATGAATAGTAAACATTACACTCACAAAAGTTACAAAGGAATGGAGACATTTCAAATGTCATGTTATGGCTATATACAGTGTTGTAACGATGTGCAAAAAGTACAAAGGGGAAAATAAATAAACATAAATATGTCTCTCTCTATAATCTTTTTTTTTCACAATCCACTCAACATATCATATTAGTTTGCCAGCACTTACACACATACAGCATATTTTAAAATAAAATGTTTGTAAAACTTACAATATGCTTCCCTCCCCTCAGGAAGACACATGCTGCTCCTAAACTCATGTCTGTTAGATAGGGAAACAGTCAAAGATTAGCAAAGGTCCCTTGTCGTTCTTTAATTAAATGTATTTTACTTTATTGTACTCTACTCTTCTGTATTTGGCATCATTGGGGGGGACAGGATAAGTCTACACTGACTAGTCTGTTTTTGTGATCGACAGGATTTAATATTTATACGTGTTAATATTTAAAGTATATGTTTGTACTTTGAGTGTTTGTACTTCACATATACATTTGAGTTATTTAGCAGACGCTCTTATCCAGAGCGACTTACAGTTAGTGCATTCATCTTAAGATAGCTAGGTGCGACAACCACATATCTCAGTTATAGTAAGAACATTTTTCCTCAGTAAAGTAGCTATCAGCAAATTCAGTGCTAGTGGGAGGGGGGGGGGAGTCAAGTGTGAGTGTTAGTTTACGAAAGGCAAGTTTTGTACTTTGTACAAAGTGTGTGTGTGTGTGTGTGTGTGTGTGTGTGTGTGTGTGTGTGTGTGTGTGTGTGTGTGTGTGTGTGTGTGTGTGTGTGTGTGTGTGTGTGTGTGTGTGTGTGTGTGTGTGTGTCAGGTAACCTAACAGTATAGCGGCAGGTAGCCTAGCGGTCAACAGTGTTGGGCCAGTAAAACCGTAAGGTTGCTGGTTCGAATCACCGAGCCGACGAGGTGAAAATCTGTCGATATGCCCATGAGCAAGGCGCTTAACCCTAGCAAGTCACTCTGGACAAGAGTGTGTGTTGTTTTTCAATAAAACATATGTATTGATACTAAAACTATATGCATGGTGAAAATCCATTGTAGTTTTCTTTCCATGTCCATTGTAGGCTTTTTAATCCACATACAGCATCTATGACTGTCACACAGTAAAATAATGCAGGTATTATCATCATCATGTTTTTTTTATCTGCAAATGTTGCTATTTTGTAAACAAAACAGAATGGTGTATATTCACTTACCGTTTTATTTTCCTCTTCACTCAAGTATGTGCATCAATATCCCTACTGTCGGAGATGAGTGGATAGCCCTCTTTCTCTCTTCTCCTCTTTTCCCCTCTGCTCTATATGTGTCCACTCCCCCTTTCAGCAGTCTGCCCTGCCTCTCTGTCTGACTGACCGACACTCTTGAATTCTGTGAGGATGGTGAGAAGGTGTGGTGTGTCTGAGGTTGCATTTAGGATGGAGGGGTATATGAGTGACAGGAGTGGGATGGGGGAGGGTTTGGAAGGCTGGTCATGGATGATCGAATCGGTAGTCCCATTAGTAAACTCTGCCCCTATGTCACAAAATTAAACACACAGTAAAACATATGTATAAATACAATTGATTTACATTAGATACCATTTATATATTTTTTATTCATTTTCAAGCATAAGTTTGCACTACAACACATAATTCATAAATTAGGGGGGTGGTGACATTTTAATGATATCATTATCATTCAACAAATATTCATAAGGTGGCTGTATACATAGACTGGCGGAGGAGGATGTCAGAATGAGACCAAGGTGCAGCGTGGTAAGCGTACATTTTCTTTTATTTGTTCAAATGTCTTCAACATAACAAGAACTAACAACAACGACGACCGTGAAGCTTACAAGGGCTACAGTACCCCTAACAAAGACAACTACCCACACTGAAAGGAAGGAAAATGGCCTACCTAAGTATGATTCCCAATCAGAGACAACGATAGACAGCTGTTCCTGATTGAGAACCATACCCGGCCAAAACATAGAAATAAAGAAACATAGAAAACAAAACATAGAATGCCCACTCCACATCACACCCTGACCTAACCAAACAGAGAAATAAAACGTCTCACGAAAGGTCAGGGCGTGACAGAGGAACATAATACAAGTATAGGGGTGCACACATATTCGATACAACTGTGGATACAATTACTTGTTCTCATTTGCTCTTATGCATTCATAAAAATCTGCACTATTTGCAACGTTTTCTTTAATTCATATCACTATCTAAACGTTGGTTTAGCTCAATGATTACCTCAATGCTCTCGATACCCATTATTTTATCATAGGGTGCTGTTGTTGCTTGTTCGATTATCATGTTTAATGTGCATCCGTCAAGTGGAGTTGTGCCTGAGACTTTGTGTAATCCTACCCATGTTTACAGGGGCATCAATGGAAAGGGTATTTGAGGATTGGATTTAGAAAATCAACTTGTAGCGACAAATACACAAAATGAGTAACACAGACTGTATGTCGACTTCATAGAAGTGAGACACAGAGCAAGAGAGCAACGTAAAATGATGGTACGGTATATTCTGCACAATTGTATATATTGAAAACGTTTAACTTTTTCGCCACTTTTTTTATCCGTTCTATTATTGTTATAGGTAACCTACATGGATTAAGAACCGGAAGTATCAGATTCAAAACCGGTAAATGATTACAACTGATATGGATATTTTTATAAACTGGGGTAACAGTGAGGATTTCCTACACTGGACAACTTGTTACAACTGTTGATAAGTCACTGATAATAATCTGCCAAATTTTTTCATGTCATTCCATGAAGATATAAGGGGGATCATAGTTATATTCAATACAATTGATGAGTTGATTTAAAACCTGTTTAACGCTTTATCATGGACATGGTCGGTGTCTTGAGGGATTTGACCAAAATCGTGTAACTTAAAACGTTACTTTTCTGTTCTTGCATTTATGGCAGTGTAAGTTGTTATTATATCATAAATTAAGCATTAATCAGTTAAATTAGACATTGAACTTGAACCCTGTAAGAATCCAGGATCTAACTGTTGGACAGTGTTTTGTATAGACCGCTCAGAAATGCAGTGTAACGTCTTAACATTTCGTTAAGCAAAGCGTCAACACAGGACTATGATCGAATTGTACTAAACCAGCTCCGACACTCGTCAAATCTGGCAGGACTTGCAAACTATTACAGACTACAAAGGGAAGCACAGCCGAGAGCTGTCCAGTGATACGAGCCTTCCAGACGAGCTAAAAAACTTAGATGCTCGATTCGAGGCAAATAACACTGAAACACGCATGAGAGAATTAGCTGTTCCGGACGACTATGTCATGACGCTCTCCACACCCAAGTAAGACTGTAAAACAGGTCAACATTCACAAGGCCGCAGGGTCAGACGGATTAACAGGACATGTACTCCGAGAATGTGCTGACCATCTGGCAAGTGTCTTCACTGACATTCAACCTCTCCCTGTCTGAGTCTGTTATACCAACATGTTTCAAGCAGACCACCATAGTCCCTGCGCCCAAGAACACTAAGGTAACATGACTAAATGACTACTGACCCATAGCTCTCACGTCTGTAGCCATGAAGTACTTTGAAAGGCTGGTCATGGCTCACATCAACACCATTATCCCAAAGACCCTAGACCCACTCCAATTTGCATACCGCCCCAACAGATCCACAGATGATGCAATCTCTATTGCACTCCACACTGCCCTTTCCCACCTGGACAAAGGAACACCTATGTGAGAATGCTATTCATTGACTACAGCTCAGCGTTCAACACCATAGTGCCCTCAAAGCTAATCACTAAGTTAAGGACCCTCAGAATAAACAGCTCCCTCTGCAACTGGATCCTGGACTTCCTGATGGACTGCCCCCAGGTGGAAAGGGTAGGTAACAACACATCCCCCATGCTGATCCTCAACACAGGGACCCCTCAGGGTGCGTCCTCAGTCCCCACATGTACTCCCTGTTCACTCATGACTGCACGGCGAGGCACGACTCCAACACCATCATTAAGTTTGCCGATGACACAACAGTGGTAGGCCTGATCACAGACAACGATGAGACAGCCTATAGGGAGGAGGTCAGAGACCCGACCGCGTGGTGCAAGGACAACAACCTTTCCCTCAATGTGATCAAGACAAGGGTAATGATTGTGAACTACAGGAAAAGGAGGACCGAGCAGGCCTTTTATATATACAATTATATAAATTATTCAATTGTATAACGTTGCGGTCCTTGGAAATTACAATGAAGTGCCTTGAATTTGACTTGCCAATGTCTTTATGAACCCTGCTTAAAGTTAAAGGATGTTTAGTCCTAGGCCTATGTTGTTGTATAGGTAGAGTTATGGGCTAATTTGAATATATTCACTTTTATCTATTCCTTTAGGTACACGTGGAACTGCATGAAAATCCTTTTTTTCTTTTTTTTTACCATCCCAATGTCACACATTGGCCCCAATATTTATAGAAAGACCCATATACATCATATGAAATAAGTCTCTCACTGTTGCCGCCTGTTATAGACCCCCTTCAGCTCCCAGCTGTGCCCTGGACACCATATGTGAATTGATTGTCCCTCATCAATCTTCAGAGTTCATTCTGTTAGGTGGCCTAAACTGGGATATGCTTAACACCCCAGCAGTCCTACAATCTAAGATAGATGCCCTCAATCTCACACAAATTATCAAGGAACCCACCAGGTACAACCCTAAATTCGTAAACATGGGCACCCTCATCGATATTATCCTGACCAACTTGTACTTCAAATACACCTCTGCTGTTTTCAATCAGGATCTCAGCGATCACTGCCCCATTGCCTGCATCCACTATGGGTCTGCGGTCAAACGGCCACCCCTCATCACTGTCAAATGCTCCCTGAAACACTTCAGCGAGCAGGCCTTTCTAATCGACCTGGCCCAGGTATCCTGGATGGATATTGACCTCATCCCACAAGTGGAGGATGCCTGGTCATTTTTTTAAAGTAATTTCCTCTCCATCTTAAATAAGCATGCCCCTTTCAAAAAATGTAGAACTAAGAACAGATGTAGCCCTTGGTTCACTCCAGACCTGACTGCTCTTGACCAGCACAAAAACATCCTGTGGCGGACTGCAATAGCAATGAAAAGTCCCTGCGATATGCAACTGTTCAGGGAAGTCAGGAACCAATACACGCAGTTAGTCAGAAAAGCAAAGGCTAGCTTTTTCAAACCGAAATTTGCATCCTGTAGCTCTAGCTCCAAAAAGTTTTGGGACACTGTAGAGTCCATGGAAAACAAGAGCACCTCCTCCCAGCTGCCCACTGCCCTGAGGCTAGGTAACACGGTCGCCACCGATAAATCCATGATAATCGAACATTTCAAGAAGCATTTCTCTACGTCTGGCCATGCTTTCCTTCAGGCTACCCCAACCCCAGACAACTACCCCCTGCAGATACCTGCCCAAGCCTCCCCAGCGTCTCTTTCACCCAAATCCACATAGCAGATGCTCTGAAAGAGCTGCTAAACCTGGTCAGTCATGCTAAACGACCTGTATGCTCTAGTCGGCTGGCCCTCGCTACATACACCTGTATCCGTCGCCAGACCCACTGGCTCCAGGTCATCTATAAGTCTATGCTAGGTAAAGCTCCGCCTCAGCTCATTGGTCACGATAAAAACACCCAACCATAACACGCGCTCCAGCAGGTATATCTCACTGGCCATCCCCAAAGCTTTTGGCCGCCTCTCTTTCCAGTTCTCTACTGCAAGTGACTGGAATGAATTGCAAAAATCGCTGAAGCTGGAGACTTACATTTCCCTCACTAACTTTAAACATCAGCTATCTGAGCAGCTAACCGATCCCTGCAGTTGTATATAGTCCATCTGTAAATAGCCCACCCAATCTACCTACCTCATCCCCATATTGTTTTTATTTACTTTTCTGCTCTTTTGCACACCAGTATCACTACTTGCACATCATCATCTGCTCATCTATCACTCCAGTGTTAATCTGCTAAATTGTAATTACTTCGCTACTATGGCCTATTTATTGCCTTACCTCCTCATGCCATTTGCACACCCTGTATATAGACTTTATTTTTTTTCGATTGTGTTATTGACTGTATGCTTGTTTATTCCATGTGTAACTCTGTGTTGTTGTTTGTGTCACACTGCTATGCTTTATCTTGGCCAGGTCGCAGCTGTAAATGAGAACTTGTTCTCAACTAGCCTTCCTGGTTAAATAAAGGTTAAATAAAAAAATATACTGTATAGTGTGACAAGCTCAACGGATATTGTTAACATACATATGTAACAAAAGGAATAAACTATTTTCTCCATAGTATACAAGTTACAAAACATTGTAACTTAAAGAGCATAATAGCATATCAGTGGGCCAGGGTATGTGTATGTGTGTGTGTGACTGTGTCCACAGTCCTGACCCTTTCCCCTCTGCCTGTCTCGAGCTGTTATGTAAAATCATCGAAAATCTGTTTGCATAAGAGATTTAATCCACGGCTTTAGCCCGACAGGAACTTATACAGATTTCATTATAATTTTGGTTATTGCGCCGCTGGGGCAGCGGCTGAGGTTACGTAAGGCTGAGTTAGGTGAGAGAGGGAATGGGGGGAGAGGAGGGAATGGGGGATGTGGGGTAGAGAGGGAGGAAGAAAAAGGGTAAAGAGTATGGCATGTTTTGATTTAATTTAATTGAACCTTTTTTTAGGCAGGGGAGTCCCTATGAGACCAAGGTTTATTTTCCAAGGGATCCCCTAATGACAAGACCAAGCAAATACAAAAAACACAATTATAAAAAACAACCATATTCCTCTACCAACAATCTGAATTGCCCGAAAGGCACCAATGTGCTCAACTGTAGGGTATTCTGAACATTGTTCCGTAAGTGAGGTGAGAGGAAACTTAAAGCCGTTTTACCTAAATCTGTAGTGACAGAAGGAATTTCAAGAATAAATGAACAGACTGCGCTGTGGTAAATTGCATTTAACGGTTTTAATGATGTGGCAGCTGCATTCATGTTGATGATGTCGCCACAGTCTAGGACCGGAAGGAATGTCGACTGAATGATCTGCTTTCTACTCTTAAGCGAGAGGTACAACCTACTGTATTTCTATACAAGAAGCCGAGAAATGTTTCGGGCTCCCGAGTGGCTCAGCGGTCTAAGGCACTGCATCTCAGTGCTAGAGGTGTCACTACAGACCCTGGTTTGATTCCAGGCTGTATCACAACCGGCCGTGATTGGGAGTCCCATAGGGAGTCGCCCAATTGACCCGGTGTTAGGGTTTGGCCGGGGTAGGCCGTCATTGTAAATAAGAATTTGTTCTTAAAGGACATGCCTGGTTAAATTAAAAAGACCCAGTTTTATTTTCAGCTTCTTAAGTAAACACATTTATATTAGACCGCTGATTCTCTATTCTAATGCACAGATATTTGTAAGCATGTGGAGACGGACAGAGGGAAAGATATGGAGGTGAAATAAATGGACGGTTTTGAGAGGGATAGATGGATTTCAAGTCAGGCTGGGCAGCTGTCGGAGTTTGATTTGCGGTTCAAATAACAACAAAGTAGGGGTAAACGGCTAATGGATGGGGCTGGAGAAATGTAACCAATCTCAAATGAACAAACAGAGCTATGGATGCAAGAACTGAAATGGATAGTTTTCACCATATTTTTAAGCCATACAGTGTTTGTTTACAATTACATTGTTTACAAACAATGGAGTAAAACAGGCTTAATATACAGTATTTGGTGTTCAGTTGGGGAAAGACAGTTGAACTAAGCTCATGAGGCATGTGTAAGTTATATTCTTCAAGAATCAATGTCATTTGTTTTAAGAGTCCCAGTGTCACGTTCTGACCTTAGTTCCTTTGTTATGTCTTTGTTTTAGTATGTTCAGGGCGTGAGTTGGGTGGGTTGTCTATGTTGTTTTTTCTATCATTTGGGATTTTCTGTGTTCGGCCTGGTATGGTTCTCAATCAGAGGCAGCTGTCAATTGTTGTCCCTGATTGAGAATCAAACTTAGGTAGCCTGGTTTCACTTTTGAGTTGTGGGTGTTTATTTTCCGTTCTGTGTTTTGTTGCACCGTTCAGGACTGTTCGTTTGTCGTGTATTGTTTTTGTTTCAGTATTCATTCTTTATTAAATTACAATGGTGTACTTACCATGCTGCACCTTGGTCCTCTCTTTCTCCCGACGACAACCATTACACCCAAATTGGATGTACCAATCCCAGATTGCCCCTTCAAAGAGAGGGGGGTTGGTGGGGACATAGTCACGGAAATCCCAGACAGGACTAACATTGTTAACATTGTGGGAACATGTCTGTCTAGAGAGACTAGTGGGGACAGGGTGGCATGGTGTGACAGTATAATCTAAAATATGGTCAAATTCCAATTGCAAAGGATGAAGAAACAAACATACAGATAAAGATCAAACATTTTGGATGAGTCTGGGAATATAAATAAGAAAATGGATCATTTAGATTTTAGTGATGTCATTGTTTGTTTGGGTGTTTTTAGACTTAGCAATCAAAAGCATGTTATCTTCAGTCTGAAGGTTTTAGAAATGTAAATGTTGTGATGATTTTCTTATGTTTGGCAATTAAAAGCTGATCATGATGATAATGAATTCATACAGTTTACACATTTTTATTTAACTAGGCAAGTCAGTTAAGAACAAATTCTTATTTACACTGACAGCCTAGGAACAGTGGGTTGACTGCCTTTTCCAGGGGCATAACAACTCATTTTTATCTTGTCAGCTCTGGGATTTGATCTTGCAATCTTTCGGTTACTGGCCCACGCTCTAACCACTAGACTACCTGTTGCCCCCACATCTGTAGTAACTCTTAAATAATGGTCCTTAAAACATTTAAAAGCATGAAAACATTGTCACATCAATAGAACTTCAGAAGATTTGCACTACACATTTAAATCTGCAAGCCTATTGTATTGTGTATTTCTGTGTTTTGTATTTTTTATGGTATGGGGTGATGTATTGTATTGGGGAATGTGACTACTGTATTACTGTATTTTTTATGTTGCGGGTTTTGTGTCGGTTTGATATTTGAAAAACGGACTTGCCTTTCTTAATTTCCCCCTGTGTGATTAATAAAGTTGAATTGAATTGCATTAAATTGAGTTGAATTCAATTAATGTAATTGAATCATTACACCTTCATAACGTATACATAATTAATTGTGAAATATTAATAATCGCAGGCTGCAGCAGATTGACATAGTAGGGTTTTCTATACCAACATGCTGCTTAGATCTGGAGATCATGGTTTCAGATTTGGAAAATAATGAAGTCAGATGGTCTACAAGAAAAGAAACAGAGAAACAGAATTGATGACACAATGTTGAATGGTGTAAGCATTTTTCCCCTTGTATTTACATTGTGTTGTGGTGTTTTGACTTTAATATTGCACAACAGAGATTACGTTGAGTGGATTATGAGAGCAAAGGATAGACTGTGAACGTGTGTGTGCATGAGTGACAATGAAGCATGATAGAGAATTGTATACTTATCTAATACGTAACTAATGCTTTTCATTGTTATCTCGGTGTGACTGACGATCGTCCTATAATCTCTGTCACTTGTCAAAAGAAATGACTAATATAAATTACCAGCCATTGTTTATGGAACAGTTTATGAGTACAACATTTATTAATTTATATTCATGTCTTGATTACTTTCTTATGTCATTCTCGCTGGCACCAAAAGTTTTTTTTTTTATTAAAAAGTGTTGACGGGGACAGAATGCGGTTGGACCATCAACTAATTGGCATATATATTACTCTTACAGAATTTCCACGTGGGAGAGGATATTGGAAATGTAATCAAAGCCTAAGAATTTGTAAATAACTTTTACCGACATAACATAGGTACAGCAGATCCCCTTATTGTATGAGACACTTTTAAATGTGCCTTTCGAGGCCATGCAGCTCAGTACTCATCTCTAAAACAAAAGCAATGTAGGCCAAAAGAGTCCATATTAACAAAGCAAATGGAAGGACTAATAGTACAGATAGATAGCAATAAAAACTGTACCATAGTGGAACATAACAAGTTAGAGGAAAAACAAAAAGAAATGGAGGAACTTATTCAAGAAAGTTCAAGTGTAGTATATTGTAAAAAATAAAGAGAACTGAATGAAACATGGGGGATAATGCACCAAATAATTTTTGAATCTACCAAAAATAATTGACTGAAATTTGTGACAAATGATGGAGCCACCCATGATTCACCAAACAATATTTTGAAAGAGGAAGCAAAGTACTTTAAGCACATGTTTTCATTTCAGTCTCCCCCATCTCCACGAACCAAAAATAACTGTATGGATTATTTTTCTATTAATAATGTCAAATTAACAGCTGTACAGCAAGACTCGTGTGAAGGCCAAATTACAGAGGAAGAACTTCTTGATGCAATTAAAGCATTTAAGTCCGGAAAACTCTGGGTTAGATGCCATACCAGTGGAGGTATACCAAACCAGAGGACGAATATTAGCATGTTTCAACCACACCTACAAAAACGGTAGATTATCAGATACTCAACAAGAACGTCTGAATTCATTATTACTGAAGCAGGTGGCAAGTGGTAAATACAAAGATCCGGTCCATTTTAATAGAAAGTTAGCAAAAATAGATATGATTTTGCTGCCATGGAAAGGAAAATGCCTGTCTTTTTGTGGAAAAATCACCCTGATGAACTCTTTAGTCATGTCCCAGTTTACCTATCTGCTTATGGTCTTGCCTACACCTTGCGACCTGTTTTTTTAAAAATTATATGAGCAAAAAATATTTTATTTAATTTGGATTGGCAAGCCCGGCAAAATTAAACGGGCCTGTTTATATAATGAATATATATATATATGGAGGGCAGAAATGATTAAATATTAAAGCATTACACCTCTAAATAAAAGCTTCAGTCATACAAAAATGATATTTAATCCAAACTGTTTCTCTAGAAGATTAGTAAGAATGTCTCACCCCATGTTCAAGAATAGCCTTTTCCCCTTTATTCAGATTACAACCTTTCACTTTCAGTTATTTTAAAATTAAATAATCTACAAAATATCCCTATTTTTAAAACAAGCCATAGAAAGTTGTTTGCAATTTCAGTTTAATCCACCAGAAAAGACTGAACTAACAATGCAACAAATATTGTGGTTGAACTCAAATATACTAATTGATTAAAAAAAAGTTATAATCTTTGTAAATGATATCATAAATAGGACTGTTGGAGTTATATCACACATGCAGCTAACAAAAATATATGAAAATGTCTGCTTTACCCAGAATAAAACCAAGTGGAAGTGGGAAAAAGGAACTTGACTGTTGGCCCTGCATTAAAGACCAACATTGGTTAAAGAAGATTGTGATGAATAAAAAAGTTTACCAGTTTCATTTTAGGACCAAAAAATTGACAGCTGTGCCATATATATTGCAAAATAGTTGGGAAAAGATTTTTGATGTACCGATTCCATGGCACATGGTTTATGAACTGATACGCAAAACTTTGGTAGATTCAAAACTTATATTTTTTTGCTTAAATTATTACACAAAAGTCTTGCAATCAATAGAATGTTTTATATATACAGAAAACGTTTGACCTCTGTCATTGCCAACAAAGGGTATATAACAAATTATTGAGATAAACATTTGTTATTGACCAAATACTTATTTTCTACCATAATTTGCAAATAAATTCATTTAAAATCATACAATGTGATTTTCTGGATTTTTTCTCCTCATTTTGTGTGTCATAGTTGAAGTGTACCTATGATGAAAATTACAGGCCTCTCTCATCTTTTTAAGTGGGAGAACTTGCACAATTGGTGGCTGACTAAATACTTTTTTGCCCCACTGTACATATATATGGGGGATACAACCATCCCAGCTCTGCAGATTTTGTTGCGAAGAGACATAATTATCAGATTATTTGTTTTGGTACTGTGTAGCTTGTTTTTGAATAAAGGTCCAGGAACGATTGAAGAGTGCAACATTTACCTGGAGCTAACTCGGCTGATAGCACTACTGGGTGATTTGAAATGTCAAAGTCAATCAATAAATAATATAATAAAAAAAAATAATAAAAAAAATAAAACTAACTGGATGGGCTTCAGAGATAAATGGGAGGGGTTGATGGGAGCTGAAGGATGGGATTAAAAACAAACAAAAGATAACTATTGTAAAATACATTGTGTCCATCAAATGTATATGTATAAGTTGGAAGTAGAAGCCTAAGTGTTGTCCATTAGTTTACTCATGTTAGGAGATGGGTGGTAGGATTAGGGGAAAATAATAAAGGAAGGTATATTGAAAAATATTGCTATTTATGTCATGACTTGCCCTCATGGGTGAGGATCAAAGAGAGCTCCCCCTCTCTCTCCCACCAGGGAGGAAAGAGGGGGAGTTGGGCTGGTTGTATGACTTAACGACAGGTCATAAACTTTCTCTCTCTTGCCTTTGCAGTTTAGAGAATGGAATGTCTGAGTGTTTGTTATAACAGAGAGAGACTTTGTAGTACTTTAACACCAAAAGATTGGACATTGAAACAATATTTTTAAGATAAATAATGGGGGAAATGGTTAGTGGGGCTCCAAACAATAATCATGTCAAATCAGTTGTTGTTTTGTAATGTCATTAGAGATGGTATAACAAGATACATGTCCCAGTTATCAGATTTACATAAACATTTTGTAAAACGTATATGATTAAATATGAAGCTATTTGTAAAAATTTGGCAATGTGATTTCAGCCTTCTAAATTAGATAATTGTTGTCATATAAAGTTTTACCCAGTCAGAAACCACACCCACGTGAGCACAGACATTATGCCTACAGGATGGAACGCCCCTTTTTCCAGAGTGCATAAAAGGACTTCTAACAAAATGTACATTAGACCAAGCAGGTGGTCGGTGATGAGCCGGACGTCACGAATGGCTAGACTCCACTAGACTAGAAAGCGGCTACACTTTGAAATGGTTTAAAACTACCAGACCAGAAAATGGTAAGACTCAAACGTTCGAGTGAAGAAGATAAAGACTACCTCGGAACATTCAATCTGCAGTTGTTTAAGTACTTTAGTCTAATAAACTCGACCAAGACCACATCGTGTATTCCTCTGCTGTATCTAGTCTAACGAACACTCAGAGACAAAGAAGCCTTCTACAAATGAGGACATTGTGACCTCTGGTGGAAACTCAGAGAATTACACAACCAGAGATGTTCTTTTTGTAATAAAAAAACAACAACTTTTACCCCATTTTACTCCCCAATTTCTTGGTATCCGATTGTTAGTAGTTACTGTCTTGTCTCATTGCTGCAACTCCCGTACGGACTCGGGGAGGCGAAGGTCGAGAGCCATGCATCCTCCGAAACACAACCCAACCAAGCCACACTGCTTCTTAACACAGCGCGCATCCAACCCGGAAGCCAGCCACACCAATGTGTCAGAGGAAACACCGTACACCTAGTGGTCTGGTCAGCGTGCACTGCGCCCAGCCCGCCACAGGAGTCGCTAGTGCGCAATGAAACAAGGATATCCCTGCCTACCAAACCCTCCCTAACCCAGACAATGCTAGGCCAATTGTGCACCGCCCCATGGGCCTCCCGGTTGCGGCCGACTACGAACCAGAGACTTTCTGTCAAACTATTCGTCACAGACGGATCGAGTGGTTTCAACAGAGAGATGACAGACAAAGACATCTACAGTTGAAGTCGGAAGTTTACATACACCTTAGCCAACTACATTTAAACTCAGTTTTTCACAATTCCTGACATTTAATCCTAGTAAAAATTCCATGTCTTAGGTGAGTTAAGATCACCACTTTATTTTAAGAATGTAAAATGTCAGAATAATAGTAGAGAGAATGATTTATTTCAGCTTTTATTTCTTCATCACATTCCCAGTGGATCAGAAGTTTACATACACTCAATTAGTATTTGGTAACATTGCCTTTAAATTGTTTAACTTGGGTCAAATGTTTCGGGTAGCCTTCTACAAGCTTCCCACAATAAGTTGGGTGAATTGTGGCCCATTCCTCCTGACAGAGCTGGTGTAACTGAATTAGGATTCTAGGCCTTCTTTCTTGCACACGCTTTTTCAGTTCTGCCAACAAATCTTCTGTAGGATTGAGGTCAGGACTTTGTGATGGTCACTCCAATACCTTGACTTTGTTGTCCTTAAGCCATTTTGCCAGGTCCTTTGCTGTTGTTCTGGGATTGATTTTCACTTTTCGCACCAAAGTACGTTCATCTCTAGGAGACAGAGCGGTATGACGGCTGCGTGGTCCCATGGTGTTTATACTTGCATACTATTGTTTGTACAGGTGAACGTGGTACCCTCAGGCGTTTGGAAATCGCTCCCAAGGATGAACCAGACTTGTGGAGGTCTATACTTTTTTCTCTGATGTCTTGGCAGATTTCCTTTGATTTTCCCATGATGTCAAGCAAAGAGGCACTGAGTTTGAAGGTAGGCCTAGGTACACGGGGTGGCAGGGTAGCCTAGTGGTTAGGTTGCAAGTTCAAGCCCCTGAGCTGACAAGGTAAAAATCTGTCGTTCTGCCACTGAACAGGTAGTTGAACCCACCCTAGGTAAGAATTTGTTCTTAACTGACTTGCCTAGTTAAATAAATAAAACATAAAAATAAACACCTCTAATTGATTTAAATGATGTCAAGTAGCCTATCAGAAGCTTCTAAAGCAATGATGTAATTTTCTGGAATTTTCCAAGCTGTTTAGAGGCACAGTCATCTTAGTGTATGTAAACTTCTGACCCACTGGAATTGTGATACAGTGAATTATAAGTGAAATAACCTGTCTGTAAACAATTGATAAAAAATAACTTGTGTCATGCACAAAGTAGATGTCCTAACCGACTTGCCAAAACTATAGTTTGTTAACAAGAAATTTGTGGAGTGGTTGAAAAACGAGTTTTATTGACTCCAACCTAAGTGTATGTAAACTTCCGACTTCAACTGTAAGCGTAAATATATGTTTCATTTCTAAATCTAAATGAGCGGTTGTTAGGGTGCTAAATATCCATATCTACGGTGAGCGTATTATTCAACTGTATGTACGATAGTTGAATTCCTTTGTCTCTCCTTCTCCCGCTCTTTCTTTCCCCACCCCTTTCATTGTGTAACAAGTCGTCATATCAGGTTAGTCCGCTAGGGACTTTTCATTGCATTATGTTAGTAAATCAATTCATCCTATATTGTGTGTGTTTATGTATTTCTGTGTGATTATTTAGTTAGTTAGTAAATAAATAATTAAGCCAATTTGTGTATCACTGAGTCATCGTGTAGACTAGGGTTCATACAGATTTATAGAATATTACAATGTTCAGAATGAGACTGATTTGAGCTAATGATAATTAATAATTGACTGTTTTTGAAGTAAGAGCTATTTATATCTTTAGAGTTTACGTCGGGAGACAGTAACTCGTTAAATAACTTTTCCTGTGGTTCCACCAAGATTGCTAATGAGTTAGTTGTTTCATGACTAATTTAATCACGTAATAATTAAACATAGTCAATTGGATAAAATAATGGTGTCACAACATACTTGTTTAAATATGTACAGTGCATTCGGAAAGTATTCAGACCCCTTGACTTTTTAAACATTTTGTTACGTTACAGCCTTATTCTAAAATTGAATAAATACAATGTTTCTCCTCATCAATCTACACACAATACCCCATTAGGATAAAGCAAAAACAGATTTTTAGACATTTTTGCAAATGTATCAAATTTAAAAAACTAAAATCTCACATTTACATGTCCCGAAGGCACTCCTGCATTGTCTATGATGTGTGCTTAGGGTCATTGTCCTGTTGGAAGGTGAACCTTTGACCCAGTCTGAGGTCCTGAGCACTCTGGAGCAGGTTTTCATCAAGGATCACTCTGTACTTTGCTCCATTCATCTTTCCCTCGATCCTGACTAGTCTCCCAGTCCCTCCCGCTGAAAAACATCCCCACAGCATGATGCTGCCAACACCATGCTTCACTGTAGGTTGAAGAGGGGAAAATTTAGAATAAGGAGAGAATTTTAGAATAAGGCTGTAACATAACAAAATGTGGAAAAAGGGAAGGCATGTGAATTTTTTCCGAATGCACTTGTATGTATATTTGTGTATGTACGGTATATGTGTATATACAGTACCATTCAAACGTTTGGACACACCTACTAGTTCCAGTGTTTTTCTTTATTTTTAATATTTTCTACATTGTAGAATAATAGTGAAGACATCAAAATGATGAAATAACACATATGGAATCATGAAGTAACCAAAAAAGTGTTAAACAAATCAAAATATATTTTAAATTTGGGTTTCTTCAATGTAGTACCCTTTGCCTTGATGTCAGCTTTGCACAGTCTTGGAATTCTCTCGACCAGCTTCATGAGGTAGTCACCTGGAATGCATTTCAATTAACAGATGTGCCTGGTTAATTTGTGGAATTTCTTACCTTCTTAATGCGTTTAAGCCAATCAGTTGTGTTTTGACAAGGTACGGGTGGTATACAGAAGACAGCCCTATTTGGTAAAAGACCAAGTCCATATTATGGCAAGAACAGTCCATCATTACTTTAAGATATGAAGATCAGTCAATACAGAAAACTTCAAGAACTTTGAAAAATGGTCAAGTGCAAAAAACATCAAGCATTATGATGAAACTGGTTCTCATGAGGACCGCCACAGGGAAGGAAGAACCAGAGTTACCTCTGCTACAGAGGATAAGTTCATCAGAGTTACCAGCCTCAGAAATTACAGTCCAAATATATGCTTCACACATGTCAGCATCAACTGTTCAGAGGAGACTGTGTGAATCAGGCCTTTATGGTCGAATTGCTGCAAAGAAACCACTACTAAAGGGCACCAATAACAAGAAGAGACTTGCTTAGGTAAAGAGACGCAAGCAATGGACATTAGAAAGGTAGAAATCTGTCCTTTGATCTGATGAGTCCAAATTAGAAATGTTTGGTTCCAACCATCGTGTATTTGTGAGACACAGAGTCGGTGAATGGATGATCTCCGCATGTGTGGTTCCCACCGTGAAGCATGGAGGAAGAGGTTTGATCTTGTGGGGGTGCTTTGCTGGTGACACTGTCTGTGATTTATTTAGAATTCAAGGCACACTTAACCAACATGGCTATCACAGCATTCTGCAGCGATATGCCATCCCATCTGGTTTGTGCTTAATAGGACTATCATTTGTTTTTCGGCAGGACAATGACCGAACACGCCTCCAGGCTGTGTAAGGGCTATTTGACCAGAAGGAGAGTGATGGAGTGCTGCATCAGATGACCTGGCCTCCACAATCACCTGACCTCAACCCAATTGAGATGGTTTTGGATGAGTTGGACCGCAGAGTGAAGGAAAAGCAGCCAACAAGTGCTCAGCATATATGGGAATTCCTTCAAGACTGTTGGAAAAGCATTCCAGTATAAACCAAAAAATATATGAGGGATGGGAAATGTTGCAGACAATTACAATGATAGCATCTGCAATATATCTGCACTATTAAAGCTGATGTACCCCCTTAAAATTAAATAAATAAGTGAAAAAATATATACAGGGCCTTCGGAAATGATTTTTCTACAATTTGTTACGTTACAGCCTTATTCTAAAAGGGATTAAATAAAAAATAATCCTCAGCAATCTACACACAATACCCGTTAATGACAAAGTGAAGACATGTTTTGTAAATGTATTACATGTTTTGTAAATGTATTACAAATTTAAAACAGAAATACCTTATTTACATATGTTTTCAGACCCGAAAAATGGAGCTCAGGTGCATTCTTTTTCCATTGATCATCTTTGAGGTGTTTCTACAACTGGATTGGAGTCCAACTGTGGTAAATTCAATTGATTGGACATGATTTGGAAAGGCACACGCTTGTCTCTGTAAGTATAAGGGCACAAGTTGAGACCCAGATGCAGACACAGGAGGCAGATGGTTAGAGTCCAAGACGTTTATTAACAACCCAAAAGGGGTAGGCAGTATAATGGTTGTGGACAGGAAAAAGGTCAAAACCAGTCCAGAGTTCCAGAGGTACAGAATAGCAGACAGGCTCGAGGTAAGGGCAGGCAGAATGGTCAGGCAGGCGGGAATGGAGTCCAGAAAAACAGGCAAAGGTCAGAACCGGGAGGACTAGTAAAAGATAATAGAAAAGAGCACGGGAAAAACATGCTGGTTGACATACAAGACAAACTGGCACAGAGAGACAGGAAACACAGGGAAAATAAGTGACACCTGGGGGGGTGGAGACAATCACAAGGACAGGTGAAACAGATCAGAGCGTGACAATAAGGTCCCACACACAGTTGACAATGCATGTCAGCGCAAAAACCAAGCCATGAGGTTGAAGGAATTGTCCGTAGAGCTCCGAGACAGGATTGTGTCTAGGCACAGGCCTGGGGAAGTCTACCAAAACATTTCTGCAGCATTGAAGGTTCCCAAGAATACACTGGCCTCCATCATTCTTAAATGGAAGAAGTTTGAAATCACCAATACTCTTCCTCGAGCTGGCCACCCAAGCAATCGGGGAGAAGGGCCCAGGTCAGGGAGGTGATCAAGAACCCAATGGTCACTCTGACAGAGCTCCAGATTTCCTATTTTTATTTATTTATTTTATTTAACCTTTATTTAAATAGGAAAGTCAGTTAAGAACAAATTCTTATTTACAATGACGGCCTACCAAAAGGCAAAAGACCTCCTGAAGGACAGGGGCCTGGGATTAAAAAATAAATAAAAAATACAATATAAATATATGACAAAACACACATCACGACAAGAGAGACAACACTACGTAAAGACAGACCTAAGACGACAACATAGCATGGCGGAAACACATAACAACACAGCATGTTAGCAGCACAACATAACAACAACATGGCAGCAACACAACATGGTAGCAGCACAAAACATGGTACAAACATTATTGGGCACAGACAACAGCACAAAGGCTAAGAAGGTAGAGACAACAATACATCACAGAAAGCGTGTCCATGATTGAGTCTTTCAATGAAGAGATTGAGATAAAACTGTCCAGTTTGAGTATTTGTTGCAGCTCGTTCCAGTCACTAGCTGCAGTGAACTGAAAAGTGGAACGACCCAGGGATCTGTGTGCTTTCGGGACCTTTAACAGAAAGTGACTTGCAGAATGGATGTTGTATGTGGAGGATGAGGGCTGCAGTAGATATCTCAGATGGGGGAAGTTTAATAAATAAGCATCAACCAGTGGGTCTTGCGATGGGTATACAGAGATGACCAGTTTACAGAGGAGTGCAGTGATGTGTCCTGTAAGGAGCATTGGTGGCAAATCTGATGGCCGAATGGTAAAGAACATCTTGTCGCTCGAGAGCACCTTTACCTGCTGATCTACAAATGATGTCTCCGTAATCTAGCATTGGTAAATGGTCATCTGAATTAGGGTTAATTTGACAGCTGGGGTGAAATTACGATAGAGGAAACAAAGTCTAGTTTTAACTTTAGCCTCTGTGGAGATGGGAGAACCTTGCAGAAGGACAACCATCTCTGCAGCACTCCACCAATCAGGCCTTCATGGTAGAGTGGCCAGACGGAAGCCACTCCTCAGTAAAATATTTTGGAGTTTGCCAAAAGGCACATAAAGACTTTCAGACCATGAGAAACAAGATTCTCTGGTCAGATGAAACCAACATTGAACTCTTTGGCCTGAATGCCAAGCGTCACATCTGGAGGAAACCTGGCACAATCCCTACCGTGAAGCACGTTGGTGGCAGCATCATGCTGTGGTTATGTATTTCAGAAGCAGGGACTGGGAGACTTGTCAGGATCGAGGCAAAGATGAACGGAGAAAAGGACAGAGAGAGATCCTTGATGAAAACCTACTCCAGAGCGCCGAGGACCTCAGACTGGGGAGAAGGTTCACCTTCCAGAAGGACAAAGACACTAAGCACACAGACAAGACAACGCAGGAGTGGCTTTGGGACAAGTATCTGAATGTCATTGAGTAGCCCAGACAGAGCCTGGACTTAAACCCGATTGAACATCTCTGGAGTGACTTGAAAATAGCTGTGCAGCGACGCTCCCCATCCAACCTGACAGAGCTTGAGAGGATCTGCAGAGGAATGGGAGAAACTCCACAAATACAGGTGTGCCAAGCTTATAGCGTCATACCCAAGAAAACTCTACGCAGTAATCTCTGCCAAAGGTGCTTCAACAAAGTACTGAGTAAAGGGTCTGAACACTTATTTTATGTACTGTACCCATTGGTTCTTGAAGAATATAATTTATACATTTTACATTTACATTTAAGTCATTTAGCAGACGCTCTTATCCAGAGCGACTTACAAATTGGTGCATTCACCTTATGACATCCAGTGGAACAGCCACTTTACAATAGTGCATCTAAATCTTTTAAGGGGGGTGAGAAGGATTACTTTATCCTATCCTAGGTATTCCTTAAAGAGGTGGGGTTTCAGGTGTCTCCGGAAGGTGGTGATTGACTCCGCTGTCCTGGCGTCGTGAGGGAGTGTGTTCCACCATTGGGGAGCCAGAGCAGCGAACAGTTTTGACTGGGCTGACGGGAACTGTACTTCCTCAGTGGTAGGGAGGCGAGCAGGCCAGAGGTGGATGAACGCAGTTTTGTTTGGGTGTAGGGCCTGATCAGAGCCTGGACACTGAGGTGCCGTTCCCCTCATAGGCAAGCACCATGGTCTTGTAGCGGATGCACTTCAACTGGAAGCCAGTGGAAGAGCGGAGGAGCGGGGTGACGTGAGAGAACTTGGGAAGGTTGAACACCAGACGGGCTGCGGCGTTTTGGATGAGTTGTAGGGGTTTAATGGCACAGGCAGGGAGCCCAGCCAACAAGAAAGTTGCAGTAATCCAGACGGGAGATGACAAGTGCCTGGATTAGGACCTGCGCCGCTTCCTGTGTGAGGCAGGGTCGTACTCTGCGGATGTTGTAGAGCATGAACCTACAGGAACGGGCCATGATGTTAGTTGAGAACGACAGGGTGTTGTCCAGGATCACGCCAAGGTTCTTAGCGCTCTGGGAGGAGGACACAATGGAGTTGTCAACCGTGATGGCGAGATCATGGAACGGGCAGTCCTTCCCGGGAGGAAGAGCAGCTCCGTCTTGCCGAGGTTCAGCTTGAGGTGGTGATCCGTCATCCACACTGATATGTCTGCCAGACATGCAGAGATGCGATTCACCACCTGGTCATCAGAAGGAGGAAAGGAGAAGATTAATTGTGTGTCGTCTGCATAGCAATGATAGGAGAGACCATGTGAGGTTATGACAGAGCCAAGTGACTTGGTGTATAGCGAGAATAGGAGAGGGCCTAGAACAGAGCCCTGGGGGACACCAGTGGTGAGAGCGCGTGGTGAGGAGACAGATTCTCGCCACGCCACCTGGTAGGAGCGACCTGTCAGGTAGGACGCAATCCAAGCGTGGGCCGCGCCGGAGATGCCCAACTCGGAGAGGGTGGAGAGGAGGATCTGATGGTTCACAGTATCGAAGGCAGCCAATAGGTCTAGAAGGATGAGAGCAGAGGAGAGAGAGTTAGCTTTAGCGGTGCGGAGCGCCTCCGTGATACAGAGAAGAGCAGTCTCAGTTGAATGACTAGTCTTGAAACCTGACTGATTTGGATCAAGAAGGTCATTCTGAGAGAGATAGCGGGAGAGCTGGCCAAGGACGGCACGTTCAAGAGTTTTGGAGAGAAAAGAAAGAAGGGATACTGGTCTGTAGTTGTTGACATCGGAGGGATCGAGTGTAGGTTTTTTCAGAAGGGGTGCAACTCTCGCTCTCTTGAAGACGGAAGGGACGTAGCCAGCGGTCAGGGATGAGTTGATGAGCGAGGTGAGGTAAGGGAGAAGGTCTCCGGAAATGGTCTGGAGAAGAGAGGAGGGGATAGGGTCGAGCGGGCAGGTTGTTGGGCGGCCGGCCGTCATTTATAAATGCCCTATGAGCTTAGATTAACTGTCGTGCCCCATCTGAACCCAAAATATAAGCTTGTTGTACTCCAATGTTTGAAAACAAAGTAAATGTAAACTAACCATGTATAGTTTCAAGTTTCAAGTTTTATTAGTAATATGTACAAGATACACATGGTATACACTGTCCAATGAAATGCTTACTTGCAGGTTCCTTCTTGACATTGCAACAACAATAAGAAATCATTTAAGATAAGAATACAAACACAAATAAATGGCTCAGAATAGAATAAAGATTTTAGCCTAAGTATATTTACATGTGTTTTGGGGAAGGGGGGATTGGGGGCAAGTGTTTAAATTGTGCAGTATTTAAAATATATTATAAGAGTGTGGTGGCTGCAATAGGGATGTGTATTTGGCGTGAATGTATATGTGTGTGTTTTTTTATATTTTTATTTCATATTTATTTAACCAGGTTAGCAAGTTGAGAACTGTGACCTGGCCAAGATAAAGCAAAGCAGTGCGACAGAAACAACAACACAGAGTTACACATGGAATAAACAAGCATACAGTCAATAACACAATAGAAAAAAAATAAAGTCTATATACAGTGTGTGCAAATGGCATGAAGAGGTAAGGCAATAAATAGGCCATAGTAGTAAAGCAATTACAATTTAGCAGATTAACACTGGAGTGATAGATGAGCAGATGATGATGTGCAACTAGTGACACTGGTGTGCAAAAGAGCAGGGGTCCTTCTGTAGCACAGTTGGTAGAGCATGGCGCTTGTAACGTCAGGGTAGTGGGTTCGATTCCTGGGACCACCCATACTTAGAATGTATGCACACATGACTGTAAGTCGCTTTGGATAAAAGCGTCTGCTAAATGGCATATATTATTATTATTAGCAGAAAAGTAAATTACAGCAATATGGGGGATGAGGTAGGTAGATTGGGTGGACTATTTACAGATGGACTATGTACAGCTGCATCGATCAGTTAGCTGCTCAGATAGCTGATGTTTAAAGTTAGTGAGGGAAATGTAAGTCTCCAGCTTCAGTGATTTTTGCAAATCATTCCAGTCACTGATAACAGAGAACTGGAAGGAAAGGCGGCCAAAGGAGGTGATGGCTTTGGGGATGACCAGTGAGATATACCTGCTGGAGCGCCAGTGTGTCTGGCGACAAATATGTAACGAAGGCCAGCCGACTATAGCATACAGGTCGCAGTGGTGGGTGGTAGAAGGCGCTTTGGTAGCAAAACGGATGGCACTGTGATAGACTACATCCAATTTGCTGAGTAGAGTATTGGAAACTATTTTGTAGATGACATCGCCGAAGTCGAGGATCGGTAGTATAGTCAATTTTACGAGGGTAAGTTTGGCGGCGTGAGTGAAGGAGGCTTTGTTGCAAAATAGAAAGCCGATTCTAAATTTGATTTTGGATTGGAGATTGTTTGATATGAGTCTGGAAGGAGAGTTTACAGTCTAGTCAGAAACCTAGGTATTTGTAGTTGTCCATGTATTCTAGGTCAGAACCATCTAGAGTAGTGATGCTAGTCGGGCGGGTGCGGGCAACGAATGGTTGAAAAGCATGCATTTGGTTTTACTAGTGTTTAAGAACAGTTGGAGGCCACGGAAAGAGTGTTGAATGGCATTGAAGCTCGTTTGGAGGTTAGTTAACACAGTGTCCAAAGAAGGGCCAGATGTATACAGAATGGTGTCGTCTGCGTAGAGGTGGATCAGGGAATCACCCACAAGCAAGAGCGACGTTGTTGATATATACAGAGAAAAGAGTTGGCCTGAGAATTGAATCCTGTGGTACCCCCATAGAGCCTGCCAGAGGTCCGGACAACAGGCCCTCCGATTTGACACACTGAACTCTGTCTGAGAAGTAGTTGGTGAATCAGGCGAGGCAGTCATTTGAGAAACCAAGGCTATTGAGTCTGCTGATAAGAATACGGTGATTGACAGAGTCAAAAGCCTTGGCCAGGTCGATGAATACAGCTGCACAGTACTATCTTTTATCGATGGCAGTTGTGATATCGTTTAGTACCTTGAGCGCGGCTGAGGTGCACCCATGACCAGCTCGGAAACCGTGTGTGTGTGTGCATGTGTGTGTGTGTTTGTTTGCCTGTGTGTGTGTATCGCTTTAAAACAGGATAAACCATCCTTTTGATCTAATGGATGTTCAGTCCTTGCATCTATAGCCCTGTCTATGATTTTGAGAGTGGTTAAATTTCTTCAGCACCATCCCTAAGCTGTTTACCAAAAAAAGTGTGGGGGGTGCCTGCTTTGTTGTTGTTTGAATCCCCTACTGCCCCTTTCAGCTGGGAATTATGCAATGACAAGAGTAAACATGCATTACACCACCCTTTACCGATTTGTAATGATGAGGTAATAAATATTAGGTAATAATTCATTCATAACATCAAATATAATTGTCCCTAACAATGAAATCAGGGAGGGAACTGTGGATCGGTCTCTGTCCGTCTGTTCGTCCGTTCGTCACTGAATGTACAAAACATGTTATACAACGGGTGGGTCTAATCCTGAATGCTGATGGGTTAAATCCGCATTCCAGCCGGTGTCTATTCCACAAGTTACCACCGGCTAAATTGATGACGATAAAATCCCTATTTATTCTGTTCCATCTGACTGTGCAATCCGCTGTCTCATCAGCCCAACCAGGAGTGCAACTCAATATCAGGAAGGTGTTCTTAATGTTTTGTACAGTAAATGTATGAGATCCGGCATTTACAAAATTACACTGATTGGCCCAAGGCGTGAGCTATAGTAATTAACTGAAATTTGTGACTCACACCAGAGAGGAAGAGGCGCATCGGAAGGGATAACTGGGCCCAAAATCTGTCTTCTGCAGCAATTTGGTTAACAAAAAATGTATTTTCTTATTTGCTACATGTGGCTTATTTGACCAAATAGAAGTTTTGTATTGCTTAGGTTGTTATGAGTGTACTGATAAGTAGTACACATGACATCCTGGAAACACTTTGTGCCTGTTGTTCACACACGTATCTGCCCTCTCATTGGCTAGAGTGGTCCCACCTGATCTTGCCTTCCCCCTAGTGCCTTCTGGTTTGTGTACCAGTCTTTTGCACATGACATGGAGTACAGGGAGTGGATTAGCTAAAGAGACTGGTACTCAAGCTAACTGTCTTCCATTTTTTAAGTAATGTATTTTTATTGTTAGAGCGGCCACCACATTACTGTTGTCTTGTTACCCTTTGTTGAAGTCAACCTTTGCTGGACTATAATTGGAGAGTTTGGCTTGGTTTTTAGCACTTATGTGAGTGTGTTGTTGTAGTTGGACGTCAGATTTATTTCATATTCTTTATAATTTACACATTTCGGTTGAATGCATTTAGTTGTGCAACTGACTAGGTATCTCCCTTTCCCTTTCCCTAATTTGGACTAAGTAGCAATAATCTGTCAAGTGTTTTTAGTTGATTACAAAAATGCAACTTCTGTTATTCCTCAGATAAATAGTCTGAATAAAATGGGCTAGATCGTGAATTAGATTATTACAATGGACAATTGTTTTATTTTCAAGCAGGGCCAGACTTAGCCTTATATTTATTTTGTATCACATTTTCCTTTTCAGACGGGTTTCAGAAATTATAGTGGATGCTTAACCAAGCCAGCCCAGTACAGCTCGATGGCTCGGCTTGGCTTAGTTTGGCTCTAGCGTGTGAATCTGGCAAGATATTGTTTTTGTTGACCTCATTGCAAAAATTGATTGAGTTTACCATGCATATTAGACACATAATAAAAGGTGATTTGTCACAGTCAGTTTAGTCCTCTAACATCCTGCAGATATGCCTGTACAGGCTCAGTGATGGTTTCCCCTACCAAAATCTAGGATCAGTGTCTCTTCTCCCAATCCAAACATTATCAATTAGTGGGGAAAATGTTAAACTGACCTAAGATCAGCGACTAGAGACAGCTTCACCCTAATCCCCCTAAAATAAATGGATTATCATGACCTCTAGTAGGCCAATGTTCTGGTACTCCAATGTAGTCCATGCTCATGGCCACTGGATAGAGATAGACAAGCACATCCTCTAGTCTCTACCAAAGCCTATACATTATAGACCATCTCTGTGTCAATTGATGTGTGCTTGTTTACATGCAATAACTCTCACCATTCCCAATGATTTTGGCAGTATTTTAATAGAATACAGACATCTGGATACATGCTCAACAATTATCTATTAGATAAATTACATGTAAAATGTATACAGGTACCACCAACTGTCTTCTTGTGACCTCTTTATGTAGAATACCCCTGAGCTACAGTGGCATGCATCATTGCACATAATCATCTGCACATCTATCACTCCAGTGTTAATGCTAAATTGTAATTATTTCACCTCTATGGCCTATTTCTTGTCGTACCTCCCTAATCGTATTACATTTGCACACACTGTACATAGACTTTTCTATTGTGCCATTGACTGTATGTTTGTTTATCCCATGTGTAACTCTGCGTTATTGTTTTTGTCGCACTGCTTTGCTTTATCTTGGCCAGGTCGCAGTTGTAAATGCGAACTTGTTCTCAACTGGCCTACCTGGTTAAATAAAGGTCAAATAAAATAAATAAATGTCCAAATCAGGTAATTATGCCACGTTCATGTCCTATTCGGAACTAGGAGATTCGGACAATTACGAATTGCTAATAGGTTGTGGATAAACATATGCTGGCTTCACCCCTTAGCTTGTCGGATATTTCCGAGTTTCCTAGTTCTGACTAGCATATGAACGTGGCATTAGCCCCTATGTATCGTAGAAGAAGTCCTTTAATAAATTATTATCTTTCTTTTCCGGTTTCCGGTCGGCTCCCGCCCCACTCCGCCATCATGAAGTTGTGAACCAAAAAACGAATGAGACAGAAAGGGTAAAAAAGGAAAACAATTCATGAATAACATTTATGTAATGATAAAATATGGTCAAGAGTGGAGCAAATACCGGGATCAGCTTTAAATTGATTAACTGTTTCCCAGTCGTAATCTTCTGATTGCTGGTGAGAAGACCAGGTCGTTAGCATTTTGATTGACTGCCATAGCTAATGCTAGCTAAATCATTTGCGAATAATGGAATATCAATGAAAACAATGTGGCTCGCTCGTGTTGAATAGAGCAGAAGAGGTAACGTTAGAAAAGCGACCAATATTTCCCATCCCGGGTCAGCTAGCTAGCTCTCCAGCTAGCTACAGTGGACCCCAAAAGCCACGGTAAGACATGTCATATAAAGGCTAAGGTTAGCTCTCTTGTAACGTCTCAAATACTGTCGTTCATTGGCACTGTAGCAAACATTAGCTAGCAATGCCAGCAACAGCCGTTTCGGCGATGCAAGTACCCTGCTATTCTGCGGTATACTTTCATATTGAAGATTATGACTTTGCTCGTCAATACAATTTACACGGAACGTGCATTGATACAAATGGCACTCTGATTCAGCTGACGATAGCGAACAAATTACACCCCTTGTTTTTGCAATTCGGTGTCGTATTTCTTTGGGGAGGCGAAATGTAGTTAAAATGTTGCTCTCCTCCACTGAGTGTTAAGGGACCGTATTAAAACGGCAACGCCTTAAAGTGCAACTGAAGGCAATAAACAACTTATCTGATAGAAAATGGCCTATGTGGCATTGATATGGGTCAAACATTTGTAATTGTGTCAAAATTGACTACAAAGTGTAAATAAGATAACTCTGTTCATAAAGTCTGTCTCTTCCAAAACGGAGTTTTGTGAGTTCATCATGACTTACTTGAGGGTTGGGTTTTGATTTTGACAGTACTCCATTGCCTGCTAACATGGGATACACACCTGCGGATATTGTGCTTATGGGTGCCTAACTTTGTCTGAAAAGGGGGGGGGGATTAGTGGTGCATTTTAAAAATCATGTTCCTGCAATTCTACACTCCTAACAGGGGGATCCATATTTATAAACAAAACAAAACCATTGCTCTAAGATTTTGCCACAAATTATTTTTAAAAAGTGTTTTAATGACTAATCTACTCCCTTCCCTGAAAATCCCACCCATAGTGATTGATTGCCAGGTTTGAAACTCTACCAGCGTTGTGACTCACAAATATCTTGCTTCTCCCCTGACAATTGCTATTTCATTCTTAAAACCACACATTTTGACCAAAGATGGCGTAACAGTCGGACATGTAATTTGTCTTTGTCTTATCCCGTGTAAATAGACAGTTAATATATATTTTAATCTCACTTTTTATCTACGAACTAAATATACTTTCCTGCAACCCGCCTCACCCAATGTCGTACGGATCTGATATTTATATTCCTTATAACTGGAACTTCCATCAGGAGCTAGCCAGCTAACTAGCTATTAGTCTTTGTTAGCCATGGCTAGCGGTCTTCACCTTTTTAGCAAGGACACCAGCCAGCTTTAGCTCAGACAATACCTGCCAGTCTGCAGAGCACGGTATCAACCCAGAGAATATCGGACTGCTTCTCTCTACCACATCACCGGATTCCTGCTGCTCTGGTTCATTACACCAGCTCATCGCAGCTAGCTAGCTGCAACCGAGTGGCTACTGTTAGCTAACGACCCTGTCCCGAAGCAAGCACCAGTTAGCCTTGAGCTAGCCTTGAGCTAGGCCCGAATACCAGCTAATTCTAGGGCTACAATACCTCTTTTGCCAATTGGCCTGGACCCTTTATTGTTGACATGGTGCCCTGCCGATCCATCACAAGCGGTCTGTTGACGTAATCGTCCGATGTGGTTTCAACAGGATTTTCTGTTGCGATGTCGCCGAAGACCCATCTGCAAGCCCTGGCCCGCTAGCTCTCTACTACGCCTAGCGTCGTAGTGACTACCGAACGGCTCCCTGACTCACCAATTGCTGCTCTATGATCACTCAGCTACACAGCTGATGCCCCCTGGATTGTTTCAATAACACGGTACCTCATTTTGTTTACCTGGCGGTCCCAGCCTCAACTCCGGTCCTGTATGTACCCAACTGACCCGCTCTGCTCATTCATCGCCAAATACCCGTTGTTGTCTTAGCTCTCCTGATCAACACCTGTGATTTGTTTTATGCCTCTGTAATGTCAATATGCCTTGTCTACTGCTGTCTCAGCTAGTTCTTGTTTTATTTCACTGTAGAGCCCTCTGTCCAGCTCAAAATGCCTTACATAGCTCTTTTGTCCCACCCCACACACATGTGGAGACCTCACCTTTCTTAACTGGTGCCTCCAGAGATGCAACCTCACTGTCACTCAAAGCCTAAGTTTACCTCTGCGGTACTCACATCCTACTATACCCTTGTCTGTACATTATGCCATAAATCTATTCTACCACACCCAGAAATCTGCTCCTTTTATTCTCTGTTCCCAAGCACTAGATGGCCAGTTCTTATAGCCGTTAGCCGTACCCTTATCCTACACCTCTGATGTAGAGGTTAACCCAGGCCCTGTAGCTTCCAGTACCACACCTATTCCCCAGGTGCTTTCAATTGTTGACTTCTGTAACCGTAAAAGCCTTGGTTTCAAGCATGTTAACATCAGAAGCCTCCTCCCTAAGTTTGTTTTATTCACTGCTTTTAGCACCCTCTGCCATCCCTGATGTCCTAGCTGTGTCTGAATCCTGGCTTAGGAAGACCACCAAAAATTCAGAATTTCCATTCCCTACTACAACATTTTTAACCAAGATAGAATTTCCTAAGGGGGTGGAGTTGCAATATATTGCAGAGAGAGCCTGCAGAGTCCTGTCATGCTATCCAGGTCTGTGCCCAAACAGTTGGAGCATCTTCTTTTAAAAATCCACCTTTCTAAAATTAAGTCTCTAACAAGTGGCAACAGTGATAGACCCCCCTCAGCCCCCAGCTGTGCCCTGGACACCATATGTGAATTGATGGGTCCACGGTCAAACGACCACCCCTCATCACTGTCAAACACTCCCTAAAACACTTCTGTGAGCAGGCCTTTAAAATCGACCTGGCCCGTGTATCCTGGAAGGATATTGACCTCATCCCGGCAATAGAGGATTCCTTGTTATTCTTTAAAAGTGCTTTCCTCACCATATTAAATAAGCATGCCCCATTCAAAAAATGTAGAACTAAGAACAGATATAGCCCTTGGTTCACTCCAGACCTGACTGCCCTTGACCAGCACAAAAACATCCTGTGGCATTCTGTATTAGCATCAAATAGTCGTCGCGATATGCACATTTTCAGGGAGGTTGGCAACCTATATACACAGGCAATTAGGAAAGCAAGGGCTAGCTTTTTCAAACAGAAATGTTCTTCCTGTAGCACAAACTCCAAAAAGGTCTGGGACACTGTAAAGTCCATGGAGAATGAGAGCACATCCTCCCAGCTGCCCACTTGCACTGAGGCTAGGAAACACTGTCACCACCGATAAATCCACTATAATTGAGAATTTCAGTAAGCATTTTTCTATGGCTGGCCATGCCTTCCACCTGGCTACCACTACCCTGGCCAACAGCTCTGCACCCCCCGCAGCAACTTGCCCCCCGCGCTTCTCCTTCACCCAAATCCAGATAGCTGATGTCCTGAAAGAGCTGAAAAATCTGGACTCCTTCAAATCAGTTGGGCTAGACAGTCTGGACCCTCTCTTTCTAAAATGATCTGCCGTAATTATTGCAACTCCTATTACGAGCCTGTTCAACCTCTTTCGTATCGTCTGAGATCCCTAAAGATTGGAATGCTGCCGCGGTCATCCCCCTCTTCAAAGGGGGAGACACTCTAGACTAGAGGTCGACCGATTTAATCGGAATGGCCGATTTTAATTAGGGCCGATTTCAAGTTTTCATAACAATCGGAAATCTGTATTTTTGTGCGGCAATTTTTTTAAATGTAATTTTTAAATATTTTTTTTACACCTGTATTTAACTTGGCAAGTCAGTTAACATCTCTGAACCACCCATCCCGGATCCGGTATAATTGTCATCAGCAACGCTGAATAGCATAGCGCCACAGTCAAATAATATTACTAGAAAATATGAATATTCATAATCACAAGTGCAATATTGCAAAACACAGCTTAGCTTTTTGTTAATCCATCCGTCGTCTCAGATTTTGAAATTATGCTTTACAGCGAAAGCAATACAAGAGTTTGTAAGTTGATCGATCGCTCGACAAAACAAGTACGCTAAGCATCAGGTAACTTGGTCGCGAAAATCAGAAAAGCAATCAAATGAATCGTTTACCTTTGATCTTCGGAAGTTTTCACTCACGAGACTCCCAGTTAGACAACAAATGTTCCTTTTGTTCCATAAAGATAATTTGTATATCCAAATACCTCCGTTAATTTGGTGTGTTATGCCCAGGAATCCACCGGAAAGAGCGGTCACGACAACGTAGACAAATTCTAAATTATATCCATAATGTCCACAGAAAAATGTCAAACGTTTTTTATAATCAATCCTCAGGGTGTTTTTCAAATATCTATTCGATGATATATCAACCGGGACAGTTGGCTTTTCACTAGGACAGGGAGTAACAATGGTCGCCTTTCTCTTTTGCGCACAACTCACTCTGAGCCCCCACCTATCCACTTATGCAATGTGGTCGTTCACGCTCACGGTCGTTCACGAAACTGTCTAAAGGCTGTTGACACCTTAGGGAAGCCATAGAAAAAGGAATCTGGTTGATATCCCTTTAGATGGGCAATAGGTATGCATAACAACAGAGGGGTTTCAAAAACAGGGGCACTTCCTGATTGGATTTTCTTATTTTCTATGACATAACAAAAGGAATAATGTAGTGACCAAAAAAGTGTTAAACAAATCAAAATATATTTTAGATTCTTCCAAGTAGCCACCCTTAACAGCTTTGCACACTCTTGGCATTATTTCAACCAGCTTCATGAGGTAGTCACGTGGAATGCATTTCAATTAACAGGTGTGCCTTGTTAATTAATTTGTGAAATTTCTTTCCCCCTTAATGCGTTTGAGCCAATCAGTTGTGTTGTGACATGGTAGGGTTGGTATACAGAAGACCCAGAGTTACCTCTGCTGCTGAGGGTATCTTTATTAGTTACCAGCCTCAGAAATTGCAGCCAAATAAACACTTTAGAGTTCAATTAACAGACACATCTGAACATCAACTGTTCAGAGGAGTCTGTGTGAATCAGGCCTTCATGGTCGAATTGCTGTTAAGAAACCACTAACGGACACCAATATGAAGGGACTTGCTTGGGCCAAGGAACACGATCAATGGACATTAGACCGGAGGAAATCTGTCTTTTTGGTCCAAATTTGAGATTTTTGGTTCTAACCGCTGTGTCTTTGTGAGACGCAGATTAGGTGAACGGATGATCTCTGCATGTGTTCCCACCGTGAAGCAAAAATTAATTTGTCAAAAGTCGCAAAAGTAGTGTCTGTGGTTTAGACCGCCACAGTCCCTGGTCCCATAACAGATGTTCATGCAAACACATTGGGTTGAAAATATTGAAGTTACGGATGTTTTTTTAATGTTAAGTCAATTCAAATGTAATAAATGGTCCAAATAAAATGCGAGGAAATTGCCGTAGATTGTACAGAGGTCCCTGAACCAGAGCCATCTAATTAGGCTAGTCTCAACCAACAGTTGGTTTTATTCATGCACGTGGCATCGGGTGGAAGCTATTGAATGAAAGGAATATATACTTTTTTGTATGGTTAGTCAAAGCATTAAAAAAAGACAAATATGATTGTAGAGGTCCCTGGAAATATTAGTTGGTTTGAGATGTTTGTCTTGTGGTTGCAAAGCTTTTAACCTAGTTAACACTATGTTTAAATTTCATTTTTAAGATGGCCCCTTAGTTGCAACTACACAGAGAATGAGCCAAAGAAATTAACTTATTTTTTATAAACCGAACAGCAAAAACAAGGTGTTATTGTTCGCTACCGTCAGTGGATTCAGAATAACATTTGTCATCCGGGTATGTTCCGTTTAGGAGGTATTGACGAGCATAGTTTTATATTAAAGATTAAGACTAACTACACTGCACTCCCAGCTAGCTAGCTCGCTGTTGAATAATCTTGCTGTCCTCATGCTACTGTTGAGTGATCTGTTTGGCAGCTGTTATCAAGCCAGAGCCATCTAATTTAGCTAGCATATATTTACATGTGATTGGGTCGGATGGCTAGTAGCAAGGGCTTGCGATCGGGATTGTATTGCATTTCTCTGTCGCTAGCTAGCTAAAATTAGTTGGCCAGAGAGCCTAATTTACCTGCCAAGTACAATGCAATCCCTCAGCTGTAAATACCAACAATATGTATTAGCTAGCGAACGCTAGCTAGCTGTGGCAGGTTAGCTTACTAGCTAGTGTTGGTTACAAGCATAGAAATTATGATGCACACCACCAATGCAGAAGTGAAATAGCTTATTAACGGGTAACGTTAGACCCATTTCACCCACTCTTTCAATGGGCCCAGCTTTCTCCATTGTGTATGATAGCCAAATTTGAACTGTAGCTACCTATGGTCTGTAAATGTAATTAGGCTAGCTACAGTGCCTTCAAAGTATTCACACCCCTCGACTTTTTCCACATTTTGTTACAGCTTGAACTTAAAATAGATACAATTTAGATGTCACTAGCCTACACACTAGCTCATGTCAGTGGATTTTATTTTTACAAATTAATTAAAAATAAAAAGCTGAAATGTCTTGAGTCAACTATTCAACACCTTTTTATAGAAAGCCTAAATAAGGTCAGGAGTACTAATTGGCCTAAGTTGCATGGACTAGTATTGATCATCATTTTTGAATGACTACCTCATCTTTGTACCTGACACACAGAATTATCTGTAAGGTCCCTCAGTCGAGCAGTGAATTTTAAACACAGATTCAACCACAAAGACCAGGGAGGTTTTCCAATGCCTCGCGAAGAAGAGCACCTATTGGTAGCTGGGTAACAACATAAAAAAAAATGAATATCCCTTTGAGCATGTTGAAGTTAATTACACTTTTGATGGAGTATCAATACACCCAGTCACTACAACGATACAGGTGTCCTTCATAACTTAGTTGCCAGGGGAAGGAAACCGCTCAGGGATTTCACCATGAGGCCAATGGTGACGTTAAAACAATTAGTTTAATGGCTGTGAAAGAACTGATTGTGGATCAACAATGTTTTAGCTACTCCACAATACTAACCTTTAACGAGAGAGTGATAAGGAAGTCAAAACAGAATACAAATATTCCAAAACATGCATCCTGTTTGCAACAAGGCACTAAAGTAAAACTTTAAAAAATGTGGCAAAGCAATTTAACTTTTTGTGCTGAATACAATGTGTTATGTTTGAGGCAAATCCAACAATACATCACTGAGTACCACTCTATATATTTACAAGCATGGTGGTGGATGCATCATCATGATATGCAACTGTTCAGGGAAGTCAGGAACCAATACACGCAGTCAGTCAGGAAAGCTAAGGCCAGCTTCTTCAGGCAAAAGTTTGCATCCTGTAGCTCCAACTCCAAAAAGTTCTGGGACACTGTGAAGTCCATGGAGAACAAGAGCACCTCCTCCCAGCTGCCCACTGCACTGAGGCTAGGAAACACGGTCTCCACCGATAAATCCATGATTATCGAAAACTTCAATAAGCACTTCTCAACGGCTGGCCATGCCTTCCGCCTGGCTACTCCAACCTCGGCCAACAGCTCCGCCCCCCGTAGTTCCTCACCCAAGCCTCTCCAGGTTCTCCTTTACCCAAATCCAGATAGCAGATGTTCTGAAAGAGCTGCAAAACCTGGACCCGTACAAATCAGCTGGGCTTGACAATCTGGACCCGCTATTTCTGAAACTATCTGCCGCCATTGTCGCAACCCCTATTACCAGCCTGTTCAACCTCTCTTTCATATCGTCTGAGATCCCCAAGGATTGAAAGCTGCCGCAGTCATCCCCTCTTCAAAGGAGGAGACACCCTGGACCCAAACTGCTATAGACCTATATCCATCCTGCCCTGCCTATCTAAGGTCTTCGAAAGCCAAGTCAACAAACAGGTCACTGACCATCTCGAATCCCACCGTACCTTCTCCGCTGTGCAATCTGGTTTCCGAGCCGGTCACGGGTGCACCTCAGCCACACTCAAGGTACTAAATGATATCATAACCGCCATCGATAAAAGACAGTACTGTGCAGCCGTCTTCATCGACCTCGCCAAGGCTTTCGACTCTGTCAATCACCAAATTCTTATCGGCAGACTCAACAGCCTCGGTTTTTCGGATGACTGCCTTGCCTGGTTCACCAATTACTTTGCAGACAGAGTTCAGTGTGTCAAATCAGAGGGCATGCTGTCCGGTCCTCTGGCAGTCTCTATGGGGGTGCCACAGGGTTCAATTCTCGGGCCGACTCTTTTCTCTGTATATATCAATGATGTTGCTCTTGCTGCGGGCGATTCCCTGATCCACCTCTACGCAGACGACACCATTCTATATACTTTCGGCCCGTCATTGGACACTGTGCTATCAAACCTCCAAACGAGCTTCAATGCCATACAGCACTCCTTCCGTGGCCTCCAACTGCTCTTAAACGCGAGTAAAACCAAATGCATGCTTTTCAACCGATCGCTGCCTGCACCCGCATGCCCGACTAGCATCACCACCCTGGATGGTTCCAACCTTGAATATGTGGACATCTATAAGTACCTAGGTGTCTGGCTAGACTGCAAACTCTCCTTCCAGACTCACATCAAACATCTCCAATCAAAAATCAAATCCAGAGTCGGCTTTCTATTCCGCAACAAAGCCTCCTTCACTCACGCTGCCAAGCTTACCCTAGTAAAACTGACTATCCTACCGATCCTCGACTTCGGCGATGTCATCTACAAAATGGCTTCCAACACTCTACTCAGCAAACTGGATGCAGTCTATCACAGTGCCATCCGTTTTGTCACTAAAGCACCTTATACCACCCACCACTGCGACTTGTATGCTCTAGTCGGCTGGCCCTCACTACATATTCGTCGCCAGACCCACTGGCTCCAGGTCATTTACAAGTCCATGCTAGGTAAAGCTCCGCCTTATCTCAGTTCACTGGTCACGATGGCAACACCCATCCGTAGCACGCGCTCCAGCAGGTGTATCTCACTGATCATCCCTAAAGCCAACACCTCATTTGGCCGCCTTCGTTCCAGTACTCTGCTGCCTGTGACTGGAACGAATTGCAAAAAAAATCGCTGAAGTTGGAGACTTTTATCTCCCTCACCAACTTCAAACATCAGCTATCCGAGCAGCTAACCGATCGCTGCAGCTGTACATAGTCTATAGGTAAATAGCTCACCCTTTTTCACCTACCTCATTCCCATACTGTTTTTATACTGTTTTTATTTATTTACTTTTCTGCTCTTTTGCACACCAATATCTCTACCTGTACATGCCCATCTGATCATTTATCACTCCAGTGTTAATCTGCAAAATTGTATTATTCGCCTACCTCCTCATGCCTTTTGCACACATTGTATATAGACTGCCCATTTTTTTCTACTGTGTTATTGACTTGCTAATTGTTTACTCCATGTGTAACTCTGTTGTCTGTTCACACTGCTATGCTTTATCTTGGCCAGGTCGCAGTTGCAAATGAGAACTTGTTCTCAACTAGCCTACCTGGTTAAATAAAGGTGAAATAAAATAAAAAAAAATAAAAAAAATCATGTTATGGCTATGCTTGTTATTGGCAAGAACTAGGGTTTAAGATGAAAAGAAGTGGATTTGAGCCAAACACAGGCAAATAAAGACACTGAGACAAGTTCTCCTTTCAGCAGGACGATAACCTAAAAGACGAGGCCAAACATTGAAGTTGCTTACCGAGACGACATTGAATGTTCTCGAGTGGTCTAGTTACAGTTTTGACTTTAAATTGGCTTGACAATCTATCTAGCAATGCTCAACAACCAACTTGACGGATCTTTAAGAATTTAGAAAATAATAAATGGGTAAATGATGCACAATCGGGGTGTGGAAAGCTCTTAGACTTTCCCAGAAAGACTCGCTGCCAAAGGTGACTCTAACATGTATTGACTCAGGGGTGTGAGTACTTATGTAAATGAGATATTTCTGTATTTGATTTTAAAGGAATGTGGAAAAACGAATTAAAGCATGTTTTCACTCATTATGAGGTATTGTCTGTAGATGTGGCGGCAGGTAGCCTAGTGGTTAGAGTATTGGGCCAGTGACCGAAAGGTTGCTAGATCGAATTCCCATGCTGACAAGGTAAAAATCTGTTGGTCTGCACCTGAACAAGGCAGTTAGCCCACTGTTCCTAGGCCGTCATTGTAAATACTATTGTGTTAACTGACTTGCCCAGTTAAATTAAAAACATTTAAAGTAAATGTTTATTTACAGAACAATGGTGGAATGAGTCAATGGGTATGAATACTTTCTGAAAGCACTGAATCTTGTTAGCTAGCCAGCTAGACTTCTCCTTTTTATAGGGAACCTAGAGACTTCCGTATTGTTGGACTGCCTTCAATTCATGGCCACAGGATTTTTTTTTTTTTTGCTGAATCATTGTAAGAGACAAGAGCCTGACAAAAAGAAATGTCCTCCCACTGTCAACTGTGTTGATTTTCAGCGAACTTAACCTCTCTGGGATATGGCCAAAAGCCAGCCAGTGAAGAGCGTCAAATTCAAATTAATTACTATAAAATCAAACTTTCATGAAATCACACATGTAAGATACCTAATTTACAGCTACACGTGTTGTGAATCCAGCCTACATGTCAGATTTCAAAAAGGCTTTTCGGCGAATGCAAACGATGCTATTATCTGAGGGTAGCACCTCTGTAAACAGAGAGAGAACATATTTCAACCCTGCAGGCTCGACACAAAGCAGAAATAAAAATATAAATCATGCCTTACCTTTGACGAGCTTCTTTTGTTGGCACTCCAATATGTCCCATAAACATCACACATGGTCCCTTTGTTCAATTAATTCCGTCATATATATATATATATATAATCTCCAAAATGTACATTTATTTGGCGCGTTTGATCCAGAAAAACACAGGTTCCCACTTGCGCAATGTGACTACAAAATATCTCAAGTTACCTGTAAACTTTGCCAAAACATTTCAAACTACTTTTGTAATACAACTTCAATTATTTTTTAAAGTAAATAATCGATAAAATGGAAGACTGAATGATCTGTGTTCAATACAGGAGGAAAACAAACTGACGCTATCTTTCTGGTCACGCGCCACTATCTAACAGTACACTTGAAGTGACCCTCTTTTTGAACAGGGCTACTTCATTACACAAAGGAAAAACCTCAACCAATTTCTAAAGACTGTTGACATCCAGTGGAAACGGTAGGAACTGCAAGAAGGTCCCTTAGAAATCTGGATTCCCAATGAAATCCCATTGAAAAGAGTGACCTCAAAAAAAAAAAAAAAAAAATCTGAATGGTTTTTCCTCTGGGTTTCGCCTGCTACATACGTTCTGTTATACTCACAGACATGATTCAAACAGTTTTAGGAACTTCAGTGTTTTCTATCCAACTCTACTAATAATATGCATATCTTCTGGGGATGAGTAGCAGGCAGTTGAATTTGGGCATGCATTCCATCCGGATGTGAAAATACTGCCCCCTGTCATCAAGAAGTTAACACGTGTAAATATTTGTTTGAACATAAGATTCAACAACTGAGACATAAACTGAACAAGTTCCACAGACATGTGACAAACAGAAATGGAATAATGTGTCCCTAAACAAAGGGGGGGTCAAAAGTGTGTGTCAATGCAGCTGGTGACCACACCAGATACTAAGTACTACAGTGCGTCTACTCATGGACTGCACCAGATTAGCCAGTTCTTGTTGTGAGATGTTACCCCGCTCTTCCACCAAGGCACCTGCAACTTCCCAGACATTTCTGGGGGGGAATGGCCCTCACCCTCCAATCCAACAGGTCCCAGATGTGCTCAATGGGATTGAGGAGATTGAGATCCAGTTTCTTCGCTGGCAATGGCAGAACACTGACATTCCTGTCTTGCAGGAAATGGCGCCCAGAACGAGCAGTATGGCTGGTGGCACTGTCATGCTTGAGGGTCATGTCAGGATGAGCTTGCAGGAAGGGTACCACGAGGGTGGAGGATGTCTTCCCTGTAACGCACAGCGTTGCGATTGTCTGCAATGACGACAAGCTCTGTCCGACGATGCTGTTGACCCACGGCCCCAGACCATGATGGACTCTCCACCTCCAAATCGATCCCGCTCCAGAGTACATGCCTAGGTGTAACGCTCATTCCTTCGACGATAAACGCAAATCTGACCATCACCCCTGGTGAGACAAAACCGTGACTCGTCAGTGAGGAGCACTTTTTGCCAGTCCTGTCTGGTCCAGCGACAGTTGGTTTGTGCCCATAGGCGACAGTGAAGTCTGGTGAGGACCTGCCTTAAAACAGACCTACACGCCCTCAGTCCAGCCCCTCTCAGCCTATTGCGGACAGTCTGAGCACTGATGGAGGGATTGTGCGTTCCTGGTGTAACTTGGGCAGTTGTTGCCATCCTGTACCTGTCCTGTAGGTGTGATGTTCGGATGTACCGATCCTTTGCAGGTTTTACACGTGGTCTGCCACTGCGAGGACGATTAGCTGTCTGTCCTGTCACCCTGTAGCACTGTCTTAGGCATCTCACAGTACGGACATTGCAATTTATTGCCCTGGCCACATCTGCAGTCCTCATTCCTCCTTGCAGCATATCTAAAGCACGTTCACACAGATGAGCAGGGACCCTGGGCATCTTCTTTTGCTGTTTTCAGTCAGTTGAAAGTCGAGATTGACTGATCATGATTTTCAACGCCGATACCGATTTATTGAGGACCTAATAAGCCGATATCGATTTATCGGCCCTTTAAAAGAAATATATGTATTTTTGAATCAATTTATTTAGAAAATGTATTATTTGTAATTATGACAATTACAACAATACTGAATGAACACTTATTTTAACTTCTGTAGCTCAGTTGGTAGAGCATGGCGCTTGTAACGCCAGGGTAATGGGTTCGATCCCCGGGACCACCCATACGTAGAATGTATGCACACATGACTGTAAGTCGCTTTGGATAAAAGCGTCTGATAAATGGCATTTATTATTATTATTATTATTATTATATTATTAACTTAATATAATGTGTCAATAAAATCAATTTAGCCTGAAATAAATAATGAAACATGTTCCATTTGGTTTAAATAAATCAAAAACAGTGTTGGAGAAGAAAGTAAAAGTGCAATATGTGCCATGTAAGAAAGTTAATTTTATGTTCCTTGCTCAGAACATGAGAACATATGAAAGCTGGTGGTTCCTTTTAATGAGTCTTCAATATTCCCAGGTATGAAGTTTTAGGTTGTAGTTATTATAGAAATTTCTCTCTACCATTTGGATTTCATATACTGTTGACTATTGGATGTTCTTATAGGCACTTTAGTATTGTCAGTGTAACAGTATAGCTTCCGTCCCTCTCCTCGCTCCTCCCTGGGCTCGAACCAGGAACACAACAACAGCAGCCGCCCTCGAAGCAGCGTTACCAATGCAGAGCAATGGAAAAACCACAACTAGTCTCAGAGCGAGTGACTTTTGAAACTCTATTAGCGCACACCCCGCTAACTAGCTAGCCATTTCACAGGTCATTAATATAGTCGAGTCTGGAAACTATCATCTCGAAAACAAGACGTTTATTATTTCAGTGAAATACGGAATGGTTCCGTATTTCATCTAAGGGGTGGCATCCATTAGTCTCAATATTGCTGTTACATTGCACAACCGTCAATGTGATGTCATAATTTACGTAAAATTCAGGCAAATTAGGTGGCCCAAACTGTTGCATATACACTGACTCTGCGTGCAATGAACACAAAAGAAGTGACACAATTTCACCTGGTTAATATTTCCTGCTAACCTGGATCTCTTTTAGCTAAATATGCAGGTTTAAAAATATATACTTCTGTGTATTGATTTTAACCTCTTACCTCCACCCGACATGCAGGCGTCCCATCTAGACATCTGGAAATGCAAATGCACTACGCTAAATGCTAATAGCACTCGTTAAAACTCAAACGTTCATTAAAACACACATGCAGGGTACTGAATTAAAGCTACACTCGTTGTGAATCCAGCCAACAAGTCAGATTTTTTAAATGCTTTTCGGCGAAAGCATGAGAAGCTATTATCTGATAGCATGCAACACCCCTGAAGACCCGCAGGGGACGTAAAACAAATTAATTAGCATAGTCGGCGCTACACAAAATGCAGAAATAAAATATAAAACATTCATTACCTTTGACGATCTTCTTTGTTGGCACTCCTAGATGTCCCATAAACATCACTATTGGGTCTTTTTTTCCCGATTTAAATCGGTCCATATCTAGCCTAGATATCGATCTATGAAGACTGTGTGATCAAGGAAAAAAACAGTGTTTTATAACGCAACGTCATTTTTTTAAATTAAAAAAGTTGACTATAAACTTTCACAAAACACTAAATACTTTTGTAATGCAACTTTAGGTATTAGTAAACGTTAATAATCGATCAAATTGATCACGGGGCGATGTATATTCTATAGCTCTACGTCTTGAAATAATGTCCGGATAAATCTCAACCAAAATATCCTGTCGGAGACCGGAAGAAATGGGCTGTCTCTTGTTCGTTTGACCAAGAAACAAAGCCTAGGCAAATGACAAGACTGTTGACATCGTGTGGAAGCTGTAGGTATTACAACCTCGGCTCCAGGTAATGTGGTTTCCATTCAACAATACATTCAAGTGGCGCATTGATATATTTTCCAGTTTTCAGTGATCAGATTTTCCTGTGCTTTTCGATGAAACACACGTTCTGTTATAGTCACAGCCGTGATTTAACCAGTTTTAGAAACTTCTGAGTGTTTTCTATCCACACATACTAATCATATGCATATACTATATTCCTGACATGAGTAGCAGGGCGCTGAAATGTTGCGCGATTTTTAACAGAATGTTCGAAAAAGTAGGGGGTAGGATCAACAGGTTAATTGCCTACCTTCTACAAGCTGTTAGTGTCTTAACGACAGTTCCACGTTCATTAATTGTTAATGGTACATTGAAAAAGCATGGGAAATGGTGTTTAAACCCTTTACAATGAAGATCTGTAAAGTTATTTGTGTTTTTACAAGTTATCTTTGAAAGACAGGGTTTTGATAAAGGGAGGTTTATATGAGACAGATACATAGTAATTGAAAAACAAGGACTAAGAGATCTGCAACTGCTGTGTGTTCGATTTATGGTGTAAGAATTGTGAAAATGCTTAAGTTCAATGCATGCAGACCTAGCCATCTAGTTACAGTGCCATCAGAAATTTCACACCCTTTGACTGGGATTAAAATTGATCATTTTTTCAACAATGAAAATAATCTAATGTCAAAGTGGAGAAAATGTCTAACATTTGTAAAAAAAAAAAAAAAAGATCTAGATTAGATCAGTATTCAACCCCCTGAGCCAATGCATGTTAGAATCACCTTTGGCAGCAATTACAGCTGTGAGTTTTTCCAGATAAGTCTAAGAGCTTTCCACACCTGGATTGTGCAACATTTGCCATTTCTAAGATTTTCAAAATACTTCAAGCTCTGTAATATTGGTTGTATGTCATTGTTAGTGTTGGGTTCTAATTTTAAAGTAAAGACCGTAAAGACAACACTAGATAGCAATTTTCAGGCCTTGCCATTGATTTTCAAGTCAAAACTGTCATTTTGCCACTTGGGAACAGTTACTGTCCTCTTGGTAAGCAACTCCAGTGTATATTTGGGCTTGTTGTAAGATTATTGTCCTGCTGAAGGGGGAATTCATCTTCCATTGTCTGGTGGAAAGCAGACTGAACTCAGTTTTCCTCTAGGATTTTGCCTGTGCTTAGGTCCATACCATTTAAAAAAACATTTTTTTATCCTGAACTCCCCATTCCTTAACGATTACAAGCATACCCACAACATGATGCAGCCACCAAAATGCTTGAGAATGTGGACAGTGGTGTGTTGGATTTGCCCAGAACATTACACTTTGTATTTTGGACTTAAAGTTAATTGCTTTGCCAGTTTATTATGCGACTTGTTAATAAGCAAATGTTTACTCCTGAATTTATTTAGGCTATCCATAACCAACGTTTTGAATATTTAATGACTGAAGACATTTTAGCTTCTGTTTTTAATACAATTTAAAAACAACTTTTACAACTTTGACATTGTGGGGTATTGTGTATAGTCCAGTGACACAATCTCAATGTAATATTTTTATTCCGGCTCTTAACACAACAACATTTGGAAAAAGTCAATGGGTGTTAATAGTTCCTTAAGGCACTGTGTGGTCTTGTATCTAAAATGTTTCTTGTTTATAAATCTCCAACATCAAATTGTGTCCTCATGACATGCAGGTGTGGCTAATATCAAATTCCTCTTGTATTCATGTTTGCCCACAGATTTGTCTTTGGTGGGGTGCAGGCATGCACCCAAATTAGCAACTGGGATGCCATTGCCAACACCAACATGAACATTTTCGATTGAAAACAATTGAAGGATTTTGGCGTTGGGCAACAGAGCTAGGAAGGGGCAACCCCATCCTTCATAATGGTAGGGGAAACACTGTATTAACCAAAATGCATTTCACCAAAACACATGCTCCTGAAATGATTTAGATGTGTGTAGTATTATTATTCATTGTAGCACACAAGTTAATATTTTGTATTTCCTTCATCCTATACCTGTTGTGGTTGAATGCAAGAAATGGACTGTGGCTGACCTGGGTTCAATTTCACATTGGTCTATTATCCTATTTGTTTTCTTCTTTCAAATACTCTGAGCATTTTATTTGATTGGGCCTGTCTGCCTGGAGTGACAGAAATGGGTTGGTTAGTTTTTTCACTTTTGGGACTGTTGTGGAAACTCTTACACAGGGAAACTCGGAAGTCAATCTTAAATGAATCATTGTTTGCCAGTTCACTGGAGAGGTTCCAACAAACTAAATGCACCATAGTGAATGTCTGTCAGAAGCACTAACGGGGCAGTCCCATTTTGTTTTCTCTTATATACTGAAGACAAGTCATATTTGCATGATTTAGCTTATTCATTCATCGTTAACATTTGCTTCATTCATGTGACCAACCAATACTGGGTCATGCGTGTGACAGACCAATACCTCACGAGGCTTCTTTAAGCTGACACCTTGAAACTGAGATCTCAAAACAAGGGTCTGGGTGTACTGCCAAATTGAAAATACTGATAGTGAGGGTTTGTTCAGTCAGTCACTTGCATGAACACAAACTGTTATTAGAAAAACATAACATTTTTCATCACATGACTATTGCGTAGACTGGTTGTTTAGCAACAACCGACACGTGGGGCATAACAGCCAGATTTAGATGGTTGATGTAAACTATATTTAGTCCAAATGTTTATTGAAAACAAATAGGTTGTTGAATTGTTGGTAAGCATGCAAATTTGAACCATATTCGCATCGACAAGAAAGCAGTCAAAACATCTCAGAACAAGACTAGCTGAAACAAAACACCTATGATTCCCCACATCGCAGCTTCTTGTCATTGCAATCTGACTGTTCAGACTCATAACAAAGCACAGTTTCTTGCCACATTGATGCGAGTGGATAATTTGTAATGTTGTCAAGCCAACCCATCTATTGGTTCCACAGGGATTGACAAAGGTCTGAAAGGCACTCGCCCAACGAGCAAGTCCAGTCTTTTTTTGGTTGCCTGAAGATTAAGATTGGGGTGGCAGGAAGCCTATTGGATAAGAGCACTGGGCCAGTAACCAAAAGGTCACTGGTTCGAATCCCTGAAACAAGGTGAAAAATGCCCTTGAGCTATGCACATAACCCTAATTGATCCTGTAAGTCACTTTGGATAGGAGTGTCTGCTAAATGACTGAGGTAAAAAAATATATATATATTTTTTTTTACTGATTCTCCAGAACTTTTGTAATATTTTCAGCCAGTAGATAAGTGGTGCTAAAACTGGTCTCCTTTATTTGTGTACCTCGTCATCCAATTGGTATATCTTACGTATTTGTTGTGCTTAAGATTAGGGTTGTGAACGTTTAAACTTTTAAACTAAATTGAATCCTTAACTTTAAGAAAAGATTCTACCCAAAAACTATTTTTTTTGCTCCACAACATTACCCTTAACAAGGGGCCTCCTGAGTAGCGCATCGGTCTAAGGCACTGCATCGCATTGGTGTAGCTGGCTACTGGGTAAAGCAATCATTGTGTCAAGAAGCCGTGCAGCTTGACGGTTTGTGTTTCGGAGGACTCACATCTCTCGACCTTTGCCTCGTGTCCGTACGGGTGTTGCAGCGATGGGACAAGACTGTAACTACCAATTTGGAATTCACGAAATTGGGGATAAAAAGGGGTAAAAATACATTACCAAACAAATCAGCGCAGCATGCAACAATTTCTACAATTTTACTGTTACGAGTTTATATAAGGAAATCAGTCAATTTAAATAAATGAATTAGGCCCAAATGTATGGATTTTACGTAACTGGGAATACAGATATGAATCTGGGGGGGGGGGGTCCATGTAAATGGTCTGGTTGCCCGTTTTTGTACAATTTTTCAGCATTCTTATTGCTGGTGGAAGGTTAAGGAGCCATTTGTAAATGGTCTAGCAGAGAGACTGTGCCAATGCCCGAAGTCACAGAAAGCAAGGCACAAAACAGAGAACTTGGCAAACAAGTCATTAGTGGTAGGCGTGGAGGCCGCCATCTTAATGCACGTCCGATATTCAAAGGCTTTGAGGAACATTTTAATTTCTCTTTTGGAATTTAAATGGAATTCATCGCAATCCTGACATGTGGCTACATTTCAATGCAGACAAACTTAAGCTCAAAGCCTCATACTGGTGTGTGTGTGTTCGTTCAGGCGCTGGCCATGCCGTCCAGTGTGCGGGCCGGGAGCCTGAAGGACCCAGAGGTAGCTGAGCTCTTCTACAGAGATGACCCTGAGAAGCTGTTCACCGACTTGCGGGAGATCGGCCACGGCAGCTTCGGAGCGGTCTACTTTGTAAGAAAGGGGGCATCTGTGGACTTGGCTTAAGTGGGCAAATGGGTGCATCTCACTCACTAGTTTACTGTTTATTTTGTGTCCCTTTTTGGGAGATGATTTCTTAGAATGGATGAGCTGTAGTATAGAAATATTTGTCACCTTGGTACTGCATACATTTTTACTAAACACTCCTAAATAATACCCAGTACAGTATTTGGTACACAGTAAAAACTTGAAGTAGGGGAATTCGGGCATAACTTCAGTGATGGATGCATGAGAACTGGGAAGAGAAATGGAATGGGTATTGAAAGGGTGTTGATAAGATGAAGGGTGAAATGACAGGGAGGCAGCCACTAGGCTAGGTAAAGACAAGTGAAGGATGAAAGGTGGGTAGTTATGGGTAAAAAGGTAGCACAGGGTAAGCGATTGGTTAAATAGATGGTGTTAGTGACTAGTGAAGGATGGTGTTAGTGACTAGTGAAGGATGGCGGGAGAAAGGAGTGTGAAAGAGGTGAAGCTGTAGTATATCAATTTGTCTGCGCCTGCACTTGATGATATTTGTGTGGCCAGTGTCCACTGTTAGCATGATTAGAAATGTATTTATTTTAACCCTTCCTTACCCCCTATTCCTTACATTAGGCACATGACATCCGCACCAATGAAGTGGTGGCCATTAAGAAAATGTCCTACGGTGGCAAGCAGTCCAATGAGGTAGGAACACAGATTGAGTAATGGTAAAATGTACCTTGTTATAAAAACATTTGCCATCTGTTGCAATGGTGTAGGCCAAGTTTTTAATGTTTTCAAGCTCCCCCTTTCTCTCTTCTGAAGAAATGGCAGGATATCATCAAAGAAGTGAAGTTTCTCCAGAAACTGCACCACCCCAACACTGTGGAGTACAGAGGTTGCTACCTGAGAGAGCACACAGCATGGGTAAGTGAAGCACTTCTTTAACCTAAACATGGTACCCTATTCCCTCTACAGAGTACTACTTTTGGGTCCCATGGGGCTCTGGTCAAAAGTAGTGCACTATATAGGGAATAGGGTGCCATTTGGTATTGACACATGAACGAAGGGTCACTGACAAAATTAACTTTCACTCATTGGTTATTGATGTTTTCAGTCAGCCCCTATTCACTCCCTATCCCTTCCCCTTGGCCCTAACCCTTCAGTGTTGGCAGATCTGAAGGGTCTGGATCGGTAAAAGCGGTGTAGTGGAGGAGCTTCCATCATATTTCATCCACCTTACAAATATGCAAACATTGAAGTGGCCAATGGGAAGGTGTAGGGAATACATTTTGACCAGCTCTCCATCACGTCCCCGTCCCCCCCTTCTTGCTCCATATGTTAACCTCCTCTCTCTCTCTCCTTCATTCTCTTAGCTGGTAATGGAGTATTGTTTGGGTTCAGCCTCTGACCTACTGGAAGGTGAGTAGAAAACAACTAGATGGTTTAAGTTCACGTTCAAACAAGTACTTCATGTGATGTACACTGGGGTGGTGGAAGTAAACCAGGGTTGTGTTCATTAGGCACGTAATGTTAGAAAACTAACTGAAACTGGGAGGGACAACCTGGATTTGTGGTCAAATAAGAGACGCTTATTTTCGTTCTGTTGCAAAAGGTTTTTGTTGTGTGTGCCCTAATGAACACGACCAAGCCGTCAAAGAATTGAGTTTTTAACTGTTAATTTCGTCTCCCTCTGTGTGCGTAGTCCACAAGAAGCCCCTCCAGGAACAGGAGATAGCAGCCATCACCCACGGTGCATTGCAGGGCCTGGTGTATCTTCATTCTCACAACATGATTCACAGGTGAGAGAACCTCTCTCCTCCCCCACACGATGGGACGGGAAGGGAAAAAAGAGCGAATGAAAGAAATGTAATCCAAACATAAGCTCTCATTGTTGAATGGGAGGTGTGTCATGGATGTTTTAACCCTCTTTTTTAAAACTTTATCTATCCCTTTCTGTCTTGGTCTCTCTCTGTCTGCATGTCTCTTTCTCTCTCTCATTCTATTTCTCATGCTCTCTTTCCCTCGCTTCTTCATTTCCCGTCTTTTTTCTCTCTCTCTATCCCACTTCTCTTTCTCTCTCTCTCCTCTCCTTCCAATTAAAAAGGCTTTATTGGCATAGAAAGTATTACCACATACATTGCCAAAGAGAACCTATAATATTGACTTTGTAAATAAATATATATATATTTATTTACTGACTTAATATTATTGAGTCAATGATGTCAATTAATAATAAGAAACCGAATACTCAATGAATAATAATGGTGTCTCCCCCCCCCCACACTTTCTCTCCAGGGATGTGAAGGCTGGTAACATCTTGCTGACCGAGCCTGGCCAGGTGAAACTGGGTGATTTTGGCTCAGCCTCCATCATTGCCCCGGCCAACTCGTTCGTGGGAACGCCCTACTGGTGAGACTCTGGTCTCCTCTGTTGTTTCTATGGTCATTATTGTAAGATTGTCATCAATAAATTTGGCAATGGCGATATGATCCACAAGTAGGACAAAATACCAAGGATGTGTCCCAGATGGCGCCATATATACTGCCACTACAACAGAGGCCCTTGTCAGAAGTAGTGCACTATATAGGGAATAGAGCACCGGTCGGCGGGGTGGGCCGACCGGTGCCCTATTGATGACAGCTTTACACACTCTTGGCATTCTCTCAACCAGCTTCACCTGTAATGCTTTTCCAACAGTCTTGAAGGAGTTCCCACATATGCTTTACACTTGTTGGCTGCTTTTCCTTCACTCTGCGTTCCAACTCGTCCCAAACCATCTCAATTGAGTTGAAGTTGTGTGATTGTGGAGGCCAGGTCATCTGATGCAGCACTCCATCGCTCTCTTTCTTGGTCAAATAGTCCTTACACGGCCTGGAGGTCATTGCTCTTTTGAAAAACAAATAATAGTCCCACTAAGCGCAAACCAGATTAGGTATTTTATTAGGTTTGCTGTTTTATTTGAGCAATATGAGATGAAAATAACTTCCATGCAATAAGGGCTTTGTATAATACTGTACGCTTTCTTGAATTTGTTCTGGATTCGGGGACTGTGAAAAGACCCCTGGTGGCATGTCTAGGGGGATAAGTGTGTGCCAAAGTTGTTGGGATGGTGTATCACTGCAGAATGCTGTGGAAGCCATACTGGTTAAGTGTGCCTTGAGTTCTAAATAAATCACTGACAGTGTCACCAGCAAAGCACCATCACACCTCCTCCATGCTTCACGGTGGGGACCACAGGCGGCGATCACCCGTTCACCTACTCTGCGTCTCACAAAGATACGGCGGTTGGAACCAAAGATCAAACATTTGGACTCATCAGACCAAAGGACTGATTTTCACCGGTCTAATGTTCATTACTCGTGTTTCTTGGCCCAAGCAAGTCTCTTCTCATTGGTGTCCTTTTGTAGTGGTTGCTTTACAATAATTTGACCATGAAGGCCTGATTCATGCCGTCTCTCCTCTGAACAGTTGATGTTGAGATGTCTGTTACTAGAACTCTGAAGCGTTTATTTGAGCTGCAATTTCTGAGGCTGGTAACTCCTAACTTACCCTCCGCAGCAGAGGTAACTCTGGGTCTTCCTTTCCTGTGGCGGTCCTCATGAAAGCCAGTTTCATCATAGCCCTTGATGGTTTTTGCGACTGCACTTGAAGAAACATTCACAGTTCTTGAAATTTTCCACATTGACTGACCTTCATGTCTTAAAGTATTGATGGACAGTTGTTTCTCTTTGCTTATTTGAGCTGTTCTTGCCGTAATATGGACTTTTACCAAATAGGGCTTTCTTCTGTATACCACCCCTACCTTGTCACAACAGATTGGCTCAAACGCATTAAGGAAACAAATTAACTTTAACAAGGCACACCTGTTAATTGAAATGTGACTACCTCATGAAGCTGGTTGAGAGAATGTGCAAAGCTGTCATCAAGGCAAAGGGTGGCTACTTTTAAGAATCTTAAATATAAAATATATTTTGATTTTGTTCATTTTTGGTTACTACATGATTCCATATGTGTTATTTCATAGTTTTGATGTCTTCACTGTTAATCTACAATGTAGAAAATAGTAAAAACAAAAACCCTTGAATGAGTAGTTGTCAACTTTTGACTGGTACTGTATGTACTGTGTGTGTACTACATTTATTTAAAGGAACTCAGTCCGGCTTTCAACTTACTTTTGAGAGTTATAGTAGTAGAAAGCACTAGGTGTAATTTCGAAATTTAGTACTGCATCAGTTTTCTGCTTGTCATGTCAGTTATTACATACCTTAAGGAAAAAAAATGTCCAGATCAACTAGCCCATGTCAGCTTGTTTTTATAGCCCATAGATTTAGTTGTAATGTTTGAGTCACTCATATCACATGAACACACATTAGACATTAAATCTGTAGAATTGCAGGAAATAAGCTTTAAAGCAACAAAATGTTCTCTCCACCAACGAGAGGTGTGAACAGTTTGTCATGAACAGTGCTTGTACCCATAGAAATAGATGTGGCGAACAGGGGGGGTGCAGTATGTTCAATGCTGGAAGGGGGGATTGGGAACACCTGGTATAGGAGGTGTACACATTGAATTCTTTCCTATATATTGTACTACTTTCTACCAGTGCCCATTGTTGGGAATAAGTTGCCATTTGGTATACAGAAATAGTGGTGTCTCACACTGGCTTCGATGCATTTTACCTCCGTACAGGATGGCTCCTGAGGTGATCCTGGCCATGGACGAGGGCCAGTACGACGGCAAAGTGGATGTGTGGTCACTGGGCATTACCGCCATAGAGCTGGGTAAGCTAAGCACAGGCCATATAATACACATGTTCACAAGCTTTTAAGGTCTATGTACTGTATACCTATTCTGATATATTTTTGCGTACTATTAGTTTTCTTGCCAATACATTGTGCTTCATTGACCTTGCCTGGCACAATGGAACAAATTGCCTAGTCCCTGAAGTGACAAACTGAGCCTTTTGGCACTTTGGGCAAGCACAAACAAAACGCTTGATTTATTTTTGTAAAATACAGTCTCATAACTGTGTTTCCTGTGTGATCGGTCCAGAGGAGTTCCGATTTATGCGATAGCAAGGTGTGGGGTAAACAGAGGAAGAGTTGGATTTTTATGTTTCAATAATCTGCATTACTTGTATGTGTGTGTGTGTGTGTGTGTGTATGTGTATATATATATGATGTGGACACCCCTTCAATTTAGTAGATTAGGCTATTTGTCAAACAAGCACACAGCAATGCAATCTCCATAAATAAACATTTCTAGAAGAATGGCCGACTAGCTCAGTGACTTTCAACATGGACCCGTCATAGGATGACACCTTTCCGACAAGTCAGTTCGTCAAATTTGTACCCTGCTACAGCTGGCACTGGTAAACTGTAAGTGTTGTTATTCTGAAGTGGAAACGTCAAGGAGAAACAACTGCTCAGCTGCCTAGTGGTAGGCCACACAAGCTCACAGAAGGCGACCAGCGAGTGATGTAGCGCGTAAAAATCATCTATCTTCGGTTACAACACTCACTACTGAGTTCCAATCTGCCTCTGGAAGCAATGTCAGCACAAGAACTGTTCGTCTGGAGATTCATGAAATGGGATTCTGTGGCCGAGCAGCCACACACAAGCCTAAGATCACAATGTGCAATGTCAAGCGTCGGCTGGAGTGGTGTATAGATCACCGCCATTGGACTGGAGCAGTGGAAACTCGTTCTCTGGTGTGACGAATCATGCTTCACCATCTGGCAGTCGGACGGACGAATCTGGGTTTGGCGGATGCCAGGAGAACGCTACCTGCTCCAATGCATAGTGCCAACTGTAAAGTGTGGTTGAGGAGGAATGATGGTCTGGGACTGTTATTAATGGCTTGGGATTGGCCCCTTAGTTCAAATTTAAGGGAAATCTTAACACTACAGCATACAATGACATTCTAGACAATTCTGTGATTCCAGCTTTGTGGCAACAGTTTGGGGTAGGCCCTGTCCTGTTTCAGCATGACAATGCCTTCATGCAAAAGGTGGGGTCCATACAGAAATGGTTTGTTGAGATGGGTATGGAAGAACTTGACTGGCCTGCACAGAGCCCTGACCTGAACCCCATCAAACGCCTATGGGATGAATTTGAATGCCAACTGCGAGCCAGGTCCTAATTGCCCAACATCAGTGCCCGACCTCACTAATGCTGTCATGGCTGAAGGGAAGCAAGTCCCCGATGCAATATTCTTACATCTAGTGGAGGCTGTTATAGCAGCGAAGAGGGGACCAACTTCATATTAATGCCCATGATTTTTAGAATGAGATGTTCAATGAGCAGGTGTCTACATACTTTTGGTCATGTAGTGTATTTCATGTTCACAGAATGTCACAAGGCCGGTTCATGAAAGGGGAAACAAAATCCAAGCCCGGTTCATAGCACTTCACTTACAAACTAAAGATCATTTCAAACTAAAGATAATCACCAAATGAGTATCTCGTGGCTAAACTTGTCACTCTCAATGTCCTTTTATCCTTTTGTTCTAGATTCTTCTTTGTTCTTTCTCCCCCGCGGGTCTCCATTGTTTTCCTATTTTTCTCATGCGTAATTTCCCCCGTCCCTGCACCGGTAATAAGGGGTGTGATATTGGGGATTCCCAGAGTGGCCCCGCCCTTCTGAATATCCTTGGCCCCCAAGCCTCTGGATGGTTGAAACACTCCTCAGAATCAACACAGCAGGTTGAACACCAGCCGCGACTAGGGCGTCGTGGCAGGATAGCGTGTCTGTTTTTGTGATGGACCCCGGATCTATAGACGATAGAGAAATTAAACGGTTGCAACCATCTGGTTACCCTACAGTTCTATTTTTTTTTTTTTTTTTTTTTTTGTGAGATGCCTCGACTTCCCAACCCAGCATATCTTACCCCCACTGACAATTTTCTGTTGCACAGCATGGATTCTGTAAGGCCCTAAATTCACTCTTGCCTGGCTCCGTGTATATATGATGCAGGATGAGATCTGTATTCCCTGGGAGGGCTAAGAATATCTCTCAGCGTCGGTTCACTAGGGCCTGTAGGTCCTGCTCTTGCTTGTGGTACTCCTTCATAAGGTTGGTGTAGCTGTTCAGATTTTCTCCTACCTGTCTGCCAAACAGTAATTTACAGGTGATAATTTTACCGATACTTCATATGGACCTCTCCATTACTTTGAAAACCTATGTTCAGCTTTCAGAATTAAAAGGAGTACCGTATCTCCTACATTAACTTTGGGGCTGGAAAGTCCTGTTGTTGGCTGTCGGTTGCGCTTGCTGCTCCCCCTCCATGTGTTCCTTCACTATTGGCCACACTGCGGCCATCCGTTCTCGCACTGAGGTGGCATGTTCAGTCAGTTCTGTGGGCACTCAGCTGGGCTTCCCATGCCTCCTTGTTGAGGTCCAGGTTCCCTCGGCACGGCCTCCCATATAAGTTTGAATGGGGAGAAGCCCGTTGACGACTGGTGCACCTCCCTAAGAGCAAACAGAAAGTGAGTTAATAACATGTCCCAGTTCCTCCCGTCCCGTTTCAATGTTGTTTTTATTTAAGCGTTTGCATAAACCATCTGAGGATGATATACACTTGTGCGTATCTGTTTCACGGCACACAAATCTTTCGTTATGCGGTACATGAACAGGGTCCCCTGATTGGTCAAAATAGAGGAGAGTAGGCTGACTCGGAAAACATTTGAAACTCTTTAGCAAATCCTTCTAGTGGATAAATTACGCATGGGAATGGGTTTGGGGTAGAGTCTGGCATAATCGATTACCACCTGTATATATTTGTGCCCCTGGACTGATTTTGGAATATGACCAACCAGATCCATAGCTACCCACTCTGAGGGCATTTCAATGATGGAGGGGGATGAGCATTTCTTTTGTGCTCTGGTGCAGGCTTGGGGTGGTTCTGTTTAGTCTCTGGGTATGTGCCACTGGGTACATGGCACGTGTCCCCATAGATGCATGAGACTGACCTCTGTTCCTGACACACATCTCCCTCCTGTACTAAGTGTGACAGAACAAGGGTAATCCTACTACCTGAGTCGAGCACCCCTTCTGCGTCTTGTCCTTGGATTTCCACAGGCTGGGGCTCCCTCTGCGGTCTAACACTGTGGGTATAGATTACATGGATGCACTCCATTTTACCGGAGGCATGGATTCATCATTAAGGGGACACTGCCATTGTTCCTGCCTTTCTAGGGAGTCTTTCCTTGCCACCGTGCTCTTGCTTCTACATGTGCATTGCTTGCTGTTTGTGGTTTTAGGCTGGGTTTCTGTATATCACTTTGACACGGGCTGATGTAAAAAAACATATATTTTTTTAAAACTCTTCAAATCAATTTGATTGATTGAAGTATAGCTGAGCTCCCTACCTCGGAAACACTCTCTGACTGACCTTAGTTGGATACCTCCTTGGTGTTTGTTCAGCGAATGTTCCACGGGGCTCTCTCGCCTCTGGTTCAGGTCTGCCCTGGGGCCTTTCCGGCGGCCTCTTCAGACTGGGCATTGGTACCGGAGCGGACCATCTCTGCTCCAGACGTGCGCACCAGCTCCGTGGTGGCTTGGCAAGTCTCTATTAGCTGAACCAGCTGATCTGCTGTCTGGGGGTTGCCTTGCCATACCACTCCGGTGGGAGCTTTCCATTACCAGTTTTTAGATGACTGCTCCAGATCCTTTTTTGTTGTTGGTTCAAGTCAACCTTGGTCAGCTGTATTAGTTGGTGCATTTAGGCTCTCTCTGATGCATTGCTATCGACGGTCCACACGTGGAAGCGTTTGGTGTGTGCTCGTGGATTCGGACAGTAACGAGAAGATTTCAGCCTTTAATTTATTGTAGTCCTCTGCTTCTGCGGGACCCAGGTCGAAATACGCAGCCTGCGCACGCCCAGACTGAGAGGGAGCCAGCATCCCTGCCCACCGCTGCGGGGCCCGTCCTCTTACTGCTGACCTCTCGAATGAAAGCAGATAGACCTCATTGTCATCCTGGTCTTGTCGCCTAGGTATTTGGGTCCCCACTCCAGGCTTACTGTTCTTCCCTGCCTGAGCCAAACTGGCCATTTCAGTTCTCAAGAGGTCTATGCCTTTCTTTTGCGCAATTGCGCAAGAAGCCAACTGTTTTAACAATGCAACATCCATTCTTAATATACCAAAGTAACTCTGTCACCACTTCTAGTGCCCGTGGTTTCCATCACTGATCAGTTCAGAGGGGTTCTGATCTATGTGGTAGCGAGGAGTGGTGTAAACGGAAGAGTTGCAAAAATCTAAATTATATATTTAATGTTCACAGAATGGCACTCAGCCGGTTCAACAAAATCCAAGCCTGGTTCAGAGCACTTCACTTACAAACCAAAGATCATTTACATTAATCACTCAAGTTCTTCCTCTTTTTTTTAAGCCGTTCTTTACCTTTGTCTCTCAATGGGGAGGCAGGGTAGCCTAGTGAACAGGCAGTTAACCCACTGTTCCTAGGCCATCATTGAAAATAAGAATTTGTTCTTAACTGACTTGCCTAGTTAAAGGTTAAAAAAAATGTCCTCTGTCCTTTTATCTTCTCTTCAATTCTATATTTTTCCTTATTTCTTTGTCCCCCTCCGTGTCTCCATTGTTCTTCCCTATTTCTTGTGTGTATTTGCCACTGTCCCTTCACATGCTCCAGTAATAAGGGGTTTGTTCAGGGGGAATCCTGTGATGTCGGCGGGGATTCCCAGAGTGGCCCCCCCCCCTCTGACTCCCCTTGGCCCTCATGCCTCGATGGTTCACACCTGTATTTTTACAAATCTGGCCTTGAGTGTGTTTGATGCTGTATGTCTCCTGAACTTTGTCTCTGTCTCTCTATGCAGCGGAGAGGAAGCCGCCTCTGTTCAATATGAATGCTATGAGTGCCTTATACCACATTGCCCAGAACGAGAGTCCCGTTCTGCAGTCCAATCACTGGTGAGCCACTGACTGAGCACGGAGGTGGTTCTTGTGCCCTCTTTGTTTTAGTGTCAATATACTTTCTGTGTAGCCTGGTCCCAGATATGGTTGTGCTGTATAGCCTTCTATGACAATGACCTTAGGACTTACCACAAACAGATCTGGGACCAGGCTACTTTCTGAGAACAATATGAGCCATTGGTGTAGATCAGGGGTGACACTCCTGGTGTAGATAGATGAGTACCGTTTCATAGTGCGACTGTGACTAGTTTCTCGTTGTTTGGTCTCGTCCTTTTCAGGTCTGATTATTTCCATAACTTTGTGGACTCGTGTCTGCAGAAGATCCACCAGGACAGACCTACCTCGGACGTGCTGCTGAAGGTAAACGCCATCTCTTAGTCTACGTTTCCTCTTTTTAAAAATAGTTATTCAAAGTTTAATAATCAAAAGAAGGCACTACACAAACATGTAGAAACCAAGGAATGGCCATGAACTCTTTACCCATGAATAATATCAGAGGTGGCCTAAAGAGGTGCTGTGATTCCTTATTCTCATGATGGTAAAGGGGCATCTCTTCAATGGCTCCAGTTTAAAGTGAACCTTAACTTTCCAACAGCTCCAAGTGGCACCATCAGGTAGAAATTACGTCCTTACAACCAGAAATGGTTGAATGTTGTAATCAGGTTTCAAAGGTCTCATTGCAACCAGTTTTCCCAGCTAGGTTGATGCATTAAACCAACAAAGATGGCGTTGATTGACATGACGTCATGACAACTAGACTTTATGTAATTCCGACATCAATTTGACCAGTTTTGCCTGCTGGATTAACCTTAGAGGCCATTCTCCCTTCCTCTCCCTCAGCACCATTTCCTATGCAGAGAGCGTCCTCACACGGCGGTGATGGACCTGATAGCTCGCACCAAAGACGCGGTGCGGGAGCTGGACAACCTGCAGTACCGCAAAATGAAGAAGATCCTTTTCCACGAGGCCCTCAACGGGCCCCAGCCCGAGGGAGGAGAGGAGGAGGAGGTATGAGGAGTGAGGGAGGTGGTAAGGGGGGGTGATGAGGGAGGTGGTGGTAAGGGGAGAGGGGTTGAAGGGGTGTGTGTTGAGGGAGGTGGTGGCTGGGAGGGGTGATGTGGAAGGGGTTTCGGAGTAGGTGGTAAGCATGGAGAGGAGTTGAGGGTGGGAGGTGGTGGAAAGAAGGGAGGAGGAGAGGAATGGCAGGTTGGGAGGTAAGAAGGGAGAAGAGCAGGTAAGGAGGTAGGCAGGTGAAGGGGGATGAGAGAAATGGCATAAAAAGGAGATAATGAGGGGTGGGGGAGAAAGTGACCTTGGAGAGGCAGTAGAGGGATGAACAAAAGAGAGAAGATGGTGGGGAGGACATGGAGATGTTACGTAGAGGGAGAAAATGAAGAGGCAGTAGGAAGAGAGGAGAGTAGTAACAGTTAGCCCAGGATGATGTAGGACCAGAACCAAAAGTAGGATGTGTTGAGTGAGGGGGAAGACAGACTACAGAACGCACTGGTCTTAAAACCTCTTTAGTTTTGGACCCTTTTTCTCAATTTTCACCTAAAATGACATCCCAAATCTAACTGCCTTTACCTCAGGACCTGAAGCAAGGATGTGCATATTCTTGAAACCATTTGAAAGGAAACACTTTGGAGTTTGTGGAAATGTGAAATGAATGTAGAATGTTACACATTAGATCTGGTAAAAGATGATAACAGAAAAGGTTTTCCTTTTTTTTTCCCAGCTTTGAAATGCAAGAGAAAGGATATATATATATTGCAGTTTAGTTGCAATTTAGATTTTGGCCACTAGGTGGCAGCATTGTGTGCAGTTTCAGATTTGATCAAGTGAAGCATTGCACTACTGCCCAGTAGTTTTTATCAAGTTTGCCCAAATGTCCTGAATTGGTCAATTGATACATTTTCAAGTACATAACTAAAGAAAGCATACATTTTGTATTACCATATCATTTTTGTGAGTTTACACACTCCCAGGAATGTCATACATAATGGATCATGAGCTTATGGTGGGTGTGGACCAGAGACAGCAGGGGTTCAAACTGTAGAAACCAGTTCCTACATTTGAATATAAAAATAGATGTTTTTCAAACGAAACTATACAACATTCTATCTATGGGACCCTCAGGATGACAAATCAGAGCAAGATTACTGAATGTAAGTACATTATTTACTTTCAGGGGTGAATATATCAAACCAGTTGCCGTGATAGCTTTTTTTTTGTGCACTCAAACAATAGCATGGTATTTTTTTCCACTAATAGTTACTGTTAATTGGACAATGCAGTTAGATTAACAAGAATGTTAAGCTTTCTGCCCTTGTAAGACATGTCTATGTCCTGGAAAGTTTGCTGTTACTTACATTTACATTCTAGTCACTTTAGTGCATGTTAGCATCCACCGTCCCAGTATAGGGACACTGATCCCGTAAAGGTTCATTTAGAGGAAGAGGATTGAGCTATGCACCACCACTCTGTTGAGGAATACAGCTAGCATTAGCATCCATCCTGTCTTTTTAATAGCATACGTCACCTAAGTGTAGTCAAAAAATTGTGTGCCTTGACTCATTGTATGACCTCAGCCTCTTCCTCCAATACAAATAACTTTGATCCCATCAGGAGTTTAAAATCTTTGTTTCCGTTCAACATGCCATATAAAAATGCCAAATAAAGGCATTTTAAATAATTATATGAAGAGTTCTTTGGTCCTCCTTTCTTTTTGATGACCTTTCGGGGTCTAATTGTCTTCCCCCAAGGGCCTTGCATAGGAAACACAGGAATCCAATGAATGCCTTATGATTGAAATTTGTAGATGAGAGAGTTTGAGGTCCGTTTGAACTGCATTTGAGAAAATGCGTAGGTGTTTATTTAGGTGTTTGTAAGTATTAGTAACACTGTGTATTTGTGTGTGCGTGATTGTGCATACGTTATCACCACTTCTTCTAACTGCCATCCCTCTGTCTCCAGGACGTGGAGCAGTACATGCTGCGGACAGGTACGGTCAACAGCATGGAGAGCTCCCATTCGCTGCCTTCCATGTCCATCAGCGCAAGCTCCCAGAGCAGCTCGGTCAACAGCCTGGCGGACGGTTCGGACGACAGCGGCGAGATGGCCATGATGCAGGAGGGCGAGCAAACAGTCACCTCCAACAGCTCAGTCCTGCACAAGCCCCTGGTCAGTTGGGACTTACCTGTAGACATTAGTCACAGCAGTGTTTCTTTTAGACTATTTCTTTCCAGGGCGGGGGGCATAAGACCCCTAAGCCCTAAGCGTCACCTAAGTCCTATTTCACAATTTTGTCAGTATGTGTAAACACTGTGCTGTATGAGGTGGGTAAACAATTACTACACTGAACAAAAATATCAACGCAACATTTAAGTGTTGGTACCATATTTCATGACATGAAATAAAAGATCCCAGAAAATGTACATACGGACAAAAGTGTTTCACTCAAATTCATTACTCAGGTGCACCGTGTGCTGGAGACAATCAAAGGCCACTCTAAAATGTGCTGGTTTGTCACACAACACCAGAGATTCAATTGCCATGCTGACTGCAGGAATGTTCACCAGAGCTGTTGCTAGAGAATTTGTTTCTCTACCATAAGCCGCCTCCAATGTTAATTATAGAGAATTTGGTAGTACACCCAACCGGTCTCACAACTGCAGACCGTGTAACAATGGCAGCCCAGGACCTCCACATCCGGCTTCTTCACTTGCGGGAATGTCTGAGACCAGCCACCCGGACAGCTGATGAAACTGGGTTAGCTAAATTGAATAATTTTTTGCACAAACTGTTAGAAACCGTCTCGGGGAAGCTCATCTGCGTGCTCGTTTTCCTCACCAGGGTCTTGACCTGACTGCAGTTTGGTGTCGTAACCAACTTCAGTGGGCAAATGCTCACCTTTGATGGCCATTAACACGCTGGAAAAGTGTGCTCTTTACAGATGAATCCTGGTTTCAATTGTATCGGGCAGATGGCGTCATGTGGGCGAGCGGTTTGCTGATGATGCTGTGGGACGAATCTACTACTCTGCTCAAACCATCGTATTATGCTACTCTCATCACCCCACTGGGAACCATCGACACAGCTGGCTAGCCTGTCTTCAAAGAAGCATCTTCGAGAGCGAATGGAAGGAAAATAAACTCTGTAGTTCTGTTCAGGACTACGTGACAAGACACTGGACAACTACAGAGGAGAACAGTAGAATACTTGTTGGAACCCTTTTGGATAATCTGAGCCTTACAAGCGTGCCGCGAAAAGGCCAAACTCCCTTGGAGAAAGTCTGCATGAGTCAGATGGTCACACCAGATACTGACTGGTTCCCAGTCATGTGAAATCCGGGGCAGCAGCTAGCCTAGTGGTTAGAGCGTTGGACTTGTAACCAAAAGGTTGCAAGATCGAATCCCCGAGCTGACAAGGTAAAAAATCTGTCGTTCTGCCCCTGAACAAGGTACTGTTCCTAGGCCGTCATTGAAAATAAGAATTTGTTCTTAACTGACTTGCCTAGTTAAATAGAAGTAAAAAATATATTCGGGCCCAAGGAATTTATTTAAATTGACTGATTTCCTTATATGAACTGTAACTCAGTAAAATCTTTGAAATTGTTGCATGTTGTGTTTTATATTACTGTTCAGTGTATTTAGCTAGATATGATGATTGTAAAATACCAAAGGTGAACTGTTTTTTGGGGTGTTTGTTGCGCTGATTCTAAACTGTAAATTATGGTTTTACCTCAGTTTAGTTTACCACATAAATGGCTCACTAGTGGCTAATGACCTACTCTTCCCCCACCCCTAGATTGATTCCACAATGCAACACATGATTTACACAAAAAATATTTGTCTCTCTCTCTACATCAGAGCCATGACAACATCTACGACGACCCCTACCAGCCCGAACTGGACGCACAGCAGCAGCCCCCGTCACGGGGTGAGGGACGAGAAGGTGGCAGGCGGAAGGGACACCGCAGCCGAGATCACTTTGCCACGATCCGGACAGCATCGCTGGTGACCCGGCAGATCCAGGAGCATGAGCAGGGGTCGGCGCTGAGGGAGCAGATGTCTGGGTAGGAGAGCTTTTATGGAACGATCAAAGGAAGAGCCCATCTGGAATTAGAAGGAAACGGATTGGCTAGTCCATGGAAATCAAGTTAATTGATATATTCCAGTCATCATTCACCTTTTCTGTTAATATTGAGCCAAACAATCTGCAAATCCATCCACTGTCACACGCTGGATGTGGTTGTGTACAAGTAATATGGTACCGGCCTCCCGATTATACTCTCAAATAAACATTCTGTACTGTCGCCTCATATGAAACGTTTGATCTCAAATAGAAAATGCTGGAGAATAGTCATTGTCCAAATACATATGTAGGGGAGTCTAATAATATAATATTTTTCAGAGGTACTCACTACTAGTATTCTAATGATACCAGAATGTTGACTTTAATACTGATACCAGGTTTAGTATCACAATACTCAATACCAGAATCATCCCACGTGACCAAAAATTAAGGATTGTGATAAAAAAAAAAAATCCCCTGTTTTTTTTTAAATTTATTTTCTAGTTTAACCCAAAATCACACTTTAAAAATAGAAAAACAACATTGGAAGTTTAAGTTCACAATGATGCTTAGACCACGTCGGGGACCACTTTTGAGGTCTGGGAATAATCGTAAGTTAGATTTTTAAAAATGTAGTTACCCTTTAATTCAAGTGGCATGCACTTAACACTTGTTTGGTTAGCAACGTTTTATGTAGTGCACGTGATGTAGTTTGCAAAACAAATGGCCGCTGGATTGATGCAGATCATCTTGATTCTGCCAGGAAGGCATAGGCTAATTTGTTGTTAGCGTTTGGTTCAAGGTTTTTGGGGAAGCCTTTTCATCTACCCGAAGACGGTTAACATTTGCATTGCTAGCGGCTACACAAAGTGGTAGATATACGCACACGCATGAAAAGGTGCGTTTCTGAGCCGTTACCTCATCAGAAAGTTGCAGGGAATAAGAATCACTTCTGTTCATGTCTTATGATAAACTTGGGCAAATTAATACATTCAAAGTTCAATACATTTAGTTTATTTCCAAATGTAAGACACATTTGATAGAATAACTGAAAGTAACAGAACCGTTTCATGTGGTATTGAAGAAATACAGAAGTTTCGGTGTATCATGCAACCACTATTTGCGACTAGCTCTAGCCACGCTGTGACTCACAAAATGGCTATCTATCAGCCATAACTGGTTGATATTATTTGTAAAAATCATTACATCCAAATGACAACATATGGGTTGTAAACTGATTTTAATGACACCATTTCAACCAGCTTAGCCCACTGGTAATAAATGTTCTAAATACTCATTCGTGGTTAGAAAGCAGTTCATGGAACTATGTAAAAACCGACCGGCGCAGTTGGCTGTACTGGTTGTCAAAATATCTGAATCGGGCTGCTTACGTAATTGCCCATTCCATTTGGCTGTACTAGTTTCTGACGTACTTTTCTCGTGTCAAATCCCCCTTTACTCCGTCCCAGGTACAAGCGCATGCGGCGGCAGCACCAGAAGCAGCTGATGGGCCTCGAAAACAAGCTGAAGGCGGAGATGGATGAGCATCAGCTGAGGCTGGACAAGGAGTTGGAGAACCAGAGAAACAGCTTTGGAGGGGAGGGGGACAAGCTGAGCAAGAAGCACCAGGCTATCCTGGAGAAGGAGGTAAGGGAAGGAGGGAGGTATGGATCAGGAGCGAGGTAGGTGGGGACAACCTCAGCAAAAAAGCACAAGGCAATCCTGGAGAATGGGGGATGGAGGGAGGAGTGAGGGGATGGGGGACAAACTGAGCAAGTAGCACCAAGCCATCCTGGAGAAAGGTGAGAGAGGGAGGGGATAGGAAGGGAAGGAGGAGTGTGAGATTGGGAAGGTGGGGACAACCTTAGCAAGAAGCACCGGGTTGAAGAAAGAGGTACAGATGGAGGGGGTGGACAGGAGTGGAATGAGATGGAAGGAAACGTTGAAAGAAAAGAGGAAAGGGTATTGACTACGGCGACGGGGCGGCTATCCCGGGATCTCGATGTACATTTGTAGGCCAAAGTAGATAGTCGAGCCGTATATAAGCTCTAGAATTGAGGGGGGGGGGTTTAAGCTCTATTCTTAGTTTGCTTATGGCCATGTGTGGTTGGTTTTCAGACCAAGGCAGCCCTGGCTGAGGAGAAGAAGTTCCAGCAGCACATCCTGGCCCAGCAGAAGAAGGAACTGACCAGCCTGCTGGAATCCCAGAAACGGCAGTACCGCGCACGCAAGGAGCAGCTCAAAGAGGTACAACCACACTGCAACCATACTGTAAATACTCATCAACCATACCGTAACTACACACTAACCATACTGTAATTACAAACTAACCGTACTGCAATTACTCACCAACCAATAATCCATCTACTAGGGCTGCACGATATTGGCAAACAAATCTAATTGCCATTTTCTTGACCAAACATTGTGATTGCAATTTGACATGTAATATAAATCAAAACACTTGGGTTAGCTGTTGGAATCGTAGAAATGGAATTACTTCTATTAAGAAGCAAAGTGGAAAGCAGCATCATTCTTGTTTGGGACAATCGGTTGACTGCATTTGATCTAACAGAACAGCATGCGAACTTATAGTGAATCTAACAGCGAGGATGGCTTGGAGTGTGTGGGAAGCAGCTGCAAGAGGAAACAACTTTTTTTCTTTCTTTTTTTTAAACTTTAAAAAGACATTACGCACTGCTGAGAATGTTTCAAAAATATTGCATGCAATATGGATATTGCACATGTCAGTATTGTGATGACTTTTTTTCCCCCCTTTTTTAATATTTTTATACAGTACCAGTCAAAAGTTTGGATGCCTACTCATTCAAGGGTTTTTCTTCTTACTAATTTCTACTATTTCTGTGGCTAAAGCAACTAGGCTCGTAATTTAACAATTGTACTCGTATTAACAGATGGCATACCAGTTTGATATTAAAGGCACACGGAAGTTCACATGTCCGGTATTTATTATGATTTTTTTTGATAATTCAGTTGAAACCGCTCTCCTGTGAAGTCGTGACATACACCTAGTTTCCTGAATCAGGTCACATATGCCTTGTCACCCTGCTTTAACCACAGTAAACTGATGTGGTGATGTTTGGTATAAGAGTTCTTTTTGTCTTTTTACACCAATAACAAATTCACCACATATTGAATCTACGCCCTTCAGCGATTTGTTTGAATGTGGCGTGAAACAAAGTTTGACTGTTTGTAAACATCATTCGTGCTCTCGCCCATATATACTGCCAATTTTAATGTTACCTAATATATACGGTCCTTGATTCTCGCAAGGATTATTCAACCCCAAAATCTGCTAAAAAAAGCAAGGTTGGTCCAAGCTCTCTGATTCATAATGCATAATATTTTTCGTACCTCACAAAGGCAGTCCCAACACCTTGGCTAGCTTTCAGGCCAACGTTACTTGCAGACACAAACGAGAATATGTCTTCACTCTCCGTTCTACTCACCTAGCTGAGCTGGTTAAGCTTCTTTTTTTTCTTCAAGTTATTCAAAATGTTGGTGGCTAACTTCTGCTGGCAATTTAAATGACGCTATTTCCTTAACGTTGACTGACACAGGCCATATTCAACGGGCGTTGCGCATTCGTAAATAAATCAGTTATTCTGCGCTCTGGTACATTCAGACAACTCCTCTGAAGTCCGAACAATTGCCTGAGTGAAAGTACCCCATTTTAACAATGTCCATTGAGAACACACAATGACTATACCATTTAGCTAAGCTAAGAATGACATGAATAATCAAGTCGACAAACTTTGGGTAGTTGAATAGCATATAGTTAGTAAACGATACAAACGAACAATAACATTTGACAATAGTAAGCGGGGCATACCTGTTTACCTCATTTATGAAGCTCATTGAATGAGGGACTAGCGTGCAGGTGAGGGGTTGCGAGGGCATCTGGCTTGGTGAAGTTCAAATTTTAACGTTTTACATTGCACGTTAAAATTTGAACTTCACCAAGCCAGATGCCCTCGCAACCCCTCACCTGCACTCTAGTGCCTCATTCAATGAGCTTCACCAAGCCGAGTTCTCTTCACAAGATTACCTGCGCTCTAGTCCTTCACTCCACATTAACCTCACCAGTCCTACTGTGATCAACTCAGACCCACGCCACTGGCTAATCAACAATTATTCCCAAGGATACCTCAGTCTTGCTTTCTATTTTATAACCTGCAGGAATATTTTCTATAGCGCTTTTGACTTTCTCTTCGGCAATAACTAGTCCCAGCAAGGTCTAGTTATACATCCGGTACACACAGATTTGGATGCTCACGTTCTTTTGAGCATGTTGGTTTGGATGCTAAATCTTAATTGGTCTTAAAGGATTGGACCTTTTTTCTCTTTTTAATTCCCCCCTAAAATGACATACAGGCAGTTAGATTTGGGTATCTCAGGACCTGAAGCAATGATATGCATATTATTGATAGCATTTGAAAGCAAACACTGAAGTTTGTGGAAATGTGAAATTAATGTAGGAGAATATAACACATTAGATCTGGTAAAAGGTCATAAATCCCCCGTCTTTGAAATGCAAGAGAGAGGCCAAAATTAAATATTCCAGGTTAGGCGCAATTTAGATTTTGCCACCAGATGGCAGCAGTGTATTAGCTACATTTTAGACTGATTCAGTGAACCATTGCATTTCTGTTCAAAATGTTCTATAAAGACTGCCGAAATGTGCCTAATTTGATTTATTAATACATTTTCAAGTTCATAACTGTGTATACTCCTCAAACCATAGCATGGTATTCTTTCACTGTAATAGCTACTGTAAATTGGACAGTGCCGTTAGATTAACAATAATTTAAGCTTTCTGCCCATATCAATATGTCTGTCCTGGGAAATGTGCTTGTTTCTTAAAACCTCATGCTAATCACATTAGCCTACCTTAGCTCAACCATCCCGCGGGGGAGACTAGTTAACCTGTAGAGGTAACTAGGGTCAGTATGAACTAGTTTTTCATCCGATACACAGATTAGGATGTTAACGTCAGATGGCAGTTCCCTTGGAACGCCATTGTAATTATACATTTTTTATTGTTTCCAAGAAATGCGAGTCTCACCCTATTTCTGTCTCTGTTCGGAACACCGTAACCACCTGCCTGACACCCTCCTTCAGATCTTAGGCAGGCCTCAGGAGCCGTCAACAGAGTTTGGTTTCCCATCTGCGGTGCCAAATATTGTGGTGAATATTCTATTCAAGTTAGAGAGACATGGTCATTTCTATAAACAATTCTTTATTCAATATTGATTCATTATTGCAGTAATTAATACCAGTCAGGACTGTTGGGCTGAGCAGCCTACCCTTTACAGACCATGCTGGTTCAACCCCCCCCCCCCTGGGCACCGTAAGCCACTTTGGGTTCATTCTGTGGTCATCTGCCTCTGGTGTTGTCTCCCAGATGCCAGAATAATTAGGAATACTGAGCCTGGAGGAACAGAATAAAGGCCCATCTCGGTGACACCCACCACATCTGATCTACGGAATGCCAGCTATTGTTTTTTTTTAATCACCAAGCCATGACTTGCCAGCCCAAGTTTAAGGGGTATGAATACTTTCGGAAGGCACTGTACATGTACACTACCGTTCAAAAGTTTTAGGGTCACTTAGAAATGTCCTTGTTTTTGAAAGAAAATCACATCTTTTTTTGTTGATCGAATTGTAACATCAAATTGATCCGGAATACAGCCCAGACAGTATTAATATTGGAAATGACTACTGTAGCTGGGAGCGGCTGATTTTTAATGGAATATCTACATACATCTAGGTGTACAGAGGCCCATTACCAGCAACCATCACTCCTGTGTTCCAATGGCACGTTGTTAGCTAATCCAAGTTTGTCATTTTAAAAGGCTAATTGATCATAAAGAGAACCCTTTTGCAATTATGTGAGCACAGCTGAAAACTGATGTGCTGGTTTTAAAGAAGCAATAAAACTGGCCTTTAGACTAGTTGCGCATCTTAAGCATCGACATTTGTGGGTTCAATTAGACTCAAACTGGCCAGAAGCAAAGAACTTCTGAAACTTGTCAGTCTATTCTTGTTCTGAGAAATGAAATTGCCAAGAAACTGAAGATCTCGTACAACGCTGTGTACTACTCCCTTCACAGAATAGCGCAAACTTGCTCTAAACCAGAATAGAAAGAGTGGGAGGCCCCGGTGCACAACTGTGCAAGAGGACAAGTACATTAGTGTCTAGTTTGAGAAACAGGTGCCTCACAAGTCCTCAACTGGCAGCTTCATTAAATAGTACCTGCAAAACACCAGTCTCAACGTCAACCGTGAAGAGGCGTCTCCGGGATGCTGGCCTTCTAGGCAGAGATCCTCTGTCCAGTGTCTGTTCTTTTGCCCATCTTAATCTTTTCTTTTTATAGGCCAGTCTGAGATGGCTTTTTCTTTGCCGCTGCCTAGAAGACCAGTATTCTATAATTTGCCCCCCCACAACCGCAAATGTTCCATGTCAATAGTCTGACTTTTAGCCCCAAAATACCATCCTGGAATGGTTGTGAACTAGAAATGAATCCTTAAGAGGTCAAATGAAAAAGAGTGATTGAGGAGCAGCATGAAAAAACAAATCTGAATAAAAAATAAATTAAAATCCTCTAGAGAAGCAGAGCATATTCTTTGCCCAACCACCCCCAACATACACAAACATGAAATATAAGTGATGGTATAATACCATTTTAAAGAAAAAGGCAAAAACTTCTAATCCTATTCTCGTCATTATGAACGAGACAAGCAGCAGAAATTCTCTTACTCAGCCACCATTGATTACCCTAAACATGTGATGTGAGGTCAAACTGACCTAGGAAAGAAGTTACATATACCCTTGAAAGAAAAAAAAAATATATATATATATATATATGGCATTAGGTAAGTGCACAATTTGAGTTTCGGTCACACTTTAACTTCTTGCGTCGAGCCATCCGGGATCGTGAATACAACCAAGCTCATTAACATAACGCACCGTTAACTATTCATGAAAATCCAATGATATGCCTACAAATACTTCACAATGCTGCAGACAACTTGGAGAAACGATAGAAAGGGCAGGCTAATTCGTGGCGCTTTCACAGCCATATAAGGAGACAATGGGAAACAGAGCGTCAAAAATCCTGCTCATTTCCTGTTTGAAGTTTCATCTTGGTTTCGCCTGTAGCATCAGTTCTGGGGCACTCACAGATAATATCTTTGCAGTTTTGGAAACGTCAGTGTTTTCTTTCCAAAGCTGCCAATTATATGCATAGTCGAGCATCTTTTCGTGACAAAATATTGCGCTTAAAACGGGCACATTTTTTAGTCCAATAATGACATGGGTTGAAGAGGTTAAACAAAGAGTATAACCTTAAGCTTCAGTTTTTCCAGTTTTCAGGCCCACCCAAAGCTGCACTGCTGCCCAGTCATGTGAAATCTGTAGATTAGGACTAATTAATTTATTTAAATTGACTGATTGCCTTTATATGAACTATAACTCAGTAAAATCTTTGAAATAGTTGCATAGTTGCATGCTGCTTTACCGTAATTGCTGGACTATAAGCCGCTACTTTTTTCCCACACTTTGAACCTCGCGGTTTATACAACTCACAGACAAGATCTTTGCAGTTTTGGAAACGTCAGTGTTTTCTTTCCAAAGATGTAAATTATATGCGTAGTCGAGCATCTTTTCGTGACAAAATATCTTGTTTAAAACGGGAACGTTTTTCATCCAAAAATGAAATACTGCCCCCAGAGGTTCAAGAGGTTAAAGGCTGTGTAAAGTTAATTTGTTTCAATGTACCAGTAGGCACCTGCGGCTTATAGACATGTGCGGCGTATTTATGTACAAAATACATATATTTTTTAAATAATTCAGTGGGTGCGGTTTATATTCGGGTGCGCTTAATAGTCCAGCAATTACGGTAATTACTCACCAACCTTAGTCAGCTGCTTACCAACCATACCCATACTGTAACAACTCACCAACCACACTGCAACCAAACCCTCAATTACTCACGAACCGTACCGTAACCCCTAGTCATAATTACTCACTAACCACATCTCAATCGGGATGTAACTACTCAGCAACCACACTTCAACCACTCATAGCTGAGAAGTACAGCTACGCACCCAAATCATCTGGATGTGAACAATGGCCGTTAAAAGATACAGCCATATACCAACCACGCAGCAACCCATATTAACCCGTGCCAATCCGCATGCCACCACTATGCCTTAATCACGAGCTATTATATTGAACTATCAAGTGGCGGGTGTCACGCTCTGACCCTTTCTCGTGCTGTATTTCACAGGAACTGAACGAGAACCAGTTGACCCCCAAGCGTGAGAAGCAGGAGTGGCTGGTGCATCAGAAGGAGTGTCTCCAGCAGCTGCAGGCGGAAGATGAGGCGGGGCTCCTGCGCCGCCAGAGGCAGTACTACGAGCTGCAGTGTCGCCAGTACAAGAGGAAGATGCTGCTGGCGCGCCACAATCTGGAGCAGGACCTACTCCGAGAGGTATAGTACATCAACAGTACCCATAACGAAGACATTTTTCACTTGACCAAGCAATAGAGGTGTTTCAGAGTTCCATTAGGCTCTGGTCTCGGACCACAACTCTTCTCATGATATAATGCAGGGGTTAAAGTTCTGTCACTGCGACTGATTTTTTAAATAATTTTATAGATTTTTTTTTTTCAATGTTAAAGGTCTGAAATTGGTCTAACGCGCTGTTTAATACATGTACAAAATGATTACGTCTTTCCCTGTTGCGCTCTCCTTTGTTTCTTCCTTCTCCATCTAGGACCTGAACAAGAAGCAGACACTGAAGGACCTGGAGTGCGCAATGCTTCTGCGCCACCACGAGTCCACCCAGGAGATGGAGTTTCGGCAGCTGGGCTCGGTGCAGCGCACGCGGGCTGACCTGATCCGCACACAGCACCAGACGGAGCTCACCAATCAGATGGAGTACAACAAGCGACGCGAGCAGGAGCTGAGGCAGAAGCACGCCGTGGAGGTCCGCCAGCAGCCCAAGAGCCTCAAAGTGAGTGAGAGCGAGATCCCCGGTATCCAAACCCAGAACCAGCCACCTCCAGAGGAGGAGAAGAAGGGGGAGGAGTACCAGGAGACAGGGGGGCTAAGGGGAGCCCAGGCTGGGGCTGAGGGAGTGGAAGAGGTGGTGCTGGTAGAGGAAGGGGAGAAGGAAGAGGTGGAAGAATGTGAAACCAAAGAGGAAATGGAGGGTAACAAAGGAAAGGTTAGGGAAGGTTTTGAAGGAGGGAAAGAAAAGGTGGTGAGAGACGAAAGTGGAGATGGAGAGAATGAGAAGGGAGAAGAGAAGGACGTGGGAAATGGGAATGAGGTTTGCTCCATTGTAGAAACAAAGGTTGAAGTAGAGGAGGAGAAGAGCGAGAAAAGCGAAGATAACGAAGGTCAAGAACTTGAGTGGAAAACAGGGGAGGGAGGAGGAGAGCAAAGGCAGGTTGAGGGAGTGCAGTGGGGGGAGGAAGATGAGGAAGACGAAGCGAGATATGTTCTCGACGATGACGACGATGAGGAGGAGGAGGATAGGGGCGTGGCAGACGGCTGTCCGTCTGAGCTCATCTCCTCCCCATCCCTGGAACGGAGGCATGTCCGCGATCAGCGCAAGGGGGACGAACTCTCAGAGTTCTACTTCCCCGACACCCTTGAGGAACTCGAGCCTCCTCACCTCTCTGCCCCACCCCTTTCTCCGCCCCCTGTCCCCTCTTCCTTTCCCTCCCTCTTCTCTCATGCCATCTGCCTCCTCCTCTCCCTCTCGGCCGCCGCCCAGCCCTCCAACCTCACCTTCCTCATACTCTCAGTCTTCCTCCTCTCCCTTCGTCGCTCTCCCCCTCTCCCCTCGCTGGCCTCCCTCCTCCTCTCGGGTGAGCTCGCCCTCCTCGCCCTCTTCTTCTCCTACCTCTTCCTCCGCTCCTGCTGCTCCCTCTCTCTCTCCACCTACCTGTCCCTCACTCTGTGGGCATGCGGTCTTTTCAGCCTGGGCCTCTCGCTGAGCCTGGGTCTCTATTATGTCCCCATAGCCCTGATCTCTGCCTCCTTCCTCAGCTCGCCTTCCCTCTTCCTCTCCCTCTATCTTGTGGTGGTGCTGGTGGTGCGACCGGCGCGCATCTTCCTACAAAACGCCCCCCGGAAACTCAACCGTTTGTGGATGAGGTTCCTCTTTCGCCTTCCCCGCCCACTCTTCAACATATGCCAGTCTCTCCTTGGGGGCCTGGCGGAGCGCAGCCTCTATGACATGTTCCCCAAGGCCGGGCGCAACTGGGGCGGGCGCCAATCCAAAATCCCTGTGCCCCTAAAGAGCCTGCCCTTAGTGCGCCTGGCGGGCAGGGGCCACGTTGGCTCGCCCCTTGCCACGTGCCTCCTCTGGGTCAGGCGCTTTATCAGACGCCCCCTAGGGGTCCTTGCCGACCTGGCCAACTCGGTCGTGCTAAGGCTAGCTAGCAGGGTCCTTAAAGAGCTGCCTCCTGAGTGCCTGAGCAGACTTCGTACATTCGGTCTGCTGAGAGAGGAGAAACCCAGCAGGCTGCCCAGGCTACTGCCCAGGGAGGTCAGAGAGCAGAAACAGAGGGAGAGGAGGAAGAGAGAGAGGGAGCGGCAAAGAAGGGAGGAGAGAGAATGTATGTTCAGAGATGAGGGGAGGTGGGAATGCGGGTTGAGACGAACGTCATCTGGGCGGAGTGTGAGGGGTAAAGTGCGACCATGGAGATAGTAAGAGAGGGAGGGAGTTGGATAGGGTGTGTATGTTCCATCTATCACCGTCTGACCATCGTGTGTATGTTTCCTTTGTTTCAACCCTCCCAAAGATGGGTTGTGTGCATCATAGGTATACCTAACACTGTGTTGCATTGGCTGAATGTAATTGGCCATTTAATGTACTGTATTGCCAAAAGCATCCAGCAACTCCTGTCATGTCACTGTCTTATACCCCATTGAAGTTTCATTGTGTGTCACTCACTATTGTGCTTTTTGTAAAAGTTTAAGTGTTTTCTTTATTTTGTTCTTAATTCGTAAGACAATATGTTTATGGTTATTTCTAAGACCATGTTTGTGCAATCTATTGTGTTTTTATTGAAGTTCTTACGATTTCAGAGATCTTTTTAGTGCACTGTTCACGCACATTGAATTTCTTGTCAGTGGATAATGGTTATCATCAATGGCCACTATTGATAGATATTATTGGTTGTGGATCAAGCATTTCACCCATTATAATACTAAATTACTGTGAAAGTAGAAGTAGGCAAACATCCTGGTCATTTCATTTAACCGCCCCCCAAAAAACACTACTAGGTCATTAATATAGTGCAATAAATAATTAACCACACAGAAACTTCCAGATCAAGATTACTTCAATCCACAAAGTGAACTTTAATACATTAATGTTATGTACAAGCTAAACTGTACAATTATGTTAAACGCATAGTGTATGATACGTGAAACTTGACAAATGTGGTAAACTGTAAAATAATTTCCACGTTTTTGTTCTAAAAATCCAATCATCCGAATATAGGATACAATATGGCATTTTATACTGAATTTCAAGTTAGCCAATGTTTTGGGATATTGCATATTGTATTTGGCTGGGTAGGCTTTGGCTGTCAATTTAGTGAGCTATATTAGATATTTAATTAGTATTGCTCATTGAGAAGAGTCGGCACAGCCAGAAGAGGACTTGGCCACCCCTCATAGCCTGGTTCCTCTCTAGGTTTCTTCCTCGGTTCTGGCCTTTCTAGGGAGTTTTACCTAGCCACCGTGCTTCTACACCTGCATTGCTTGCTGTTTGGGGTTTTAGGCTGGGTTTCTGCACAGCACTTTAACATCAGCTGATGCACGAAGGGCTTTATAAATACATTTGATTGATAGTAAGACCTCAAATGCGAACATGTAGAGAGCAGTGGAAGCTGGTGAAATGGTTATTAGTTATTACATTTCATCTTCTAGATAAGTAGATTCATTATTGTGCTATTGGCAAACATATATACCGAATGATTTGCCATGTAAACGTTGTTTTTATCATTCTCCTAAATGAAGATACAGCGCTTGTCTGTTCAGCTGTAATTGTTTGAATGACTGTTCTGTTATACAGCCACTGAGGTTAGGCTACCTCCATATATGCAAAAAAAAAAAGTGTTATATAGTTTTTGTTCATTTTAGTATGACCATATGTTTAATATCATTTTATTGTTTAAATTGGATATTGGTTCAAACAAGTCTTAATGGCTTTAAAACACAAGCCCAAAGATTGAGGGAACAATGCAATACTCAACGAAGAGATTAACCAATTTGAACGTTTTAACGTTTTAAAGCGTTTTAACTAGTCTAAAACGATGCGAAAGTATTTATCCCAAAAAGGGCTGGAAATTGACTGGCCCCTCCCTCCACTGAGTACTAAAGTGAGCTTGTCGCGCAAATTATATTGAATGATGTTATGTATCCAATAAAATACTTTATATATATATATATTATATGTATATGTGGACACACCTTCAAATTAGTTCAGCCATTCCGTTGCTGACAGGTGTATAAAATCGAAAACAAAGCCATGCAAGCTCCATAGCCAAACATTGGCAGTAGAATGGCCTTACTGAGAGCTCAGTGACTTTCAACGTGGCACTGTCATAGGATGCCACCTTTCCAACAAGACATGTAGCGTTAACATTTCCCTTCACTGAAACTAAGGGCAAGAGCTATGAAAAACAGCTCCATGTCATTATTCCTCCTCCACCAAACTTTACAGTTGTCACTATGCATTGGGGCTGGTAGCGTTCTCCTGGCATCCGCCAAACCCAGATCTGTCCGTCGGACCGCCAGATGGTGAAGCGTGATTCATCAATCCAGAGAATGCGTCTCCACTGCTCCAATGTCAGCGAGCGTAACACCACTCCAGCCTATGCTTGGCAATTGCACATGGTTATCTTAGGCTTGTGTGCAGCTGCTCAGCCATGGAAAGCCATTTCATGAATCTCCCGATGTACAGTTATTGTGCTGACGTTGCTTCCAGAGGCAGTTTGGAACTTGGTAGTGAATGTTGCAACTGAGGAAAGACGATTTCAGCACTTGGCGATCCCATTCTGTGAGCTTGTGTGGCCTACCACTTTGTGGCCGAGTTGTTGTTGCTCTTAGACATTTCCACTTGTCTATGGAGATTGCATGGTTATGTGCTCGATTTTATTCACCTGTCAGCAACTGGTCAGGCTGAAATAGCCAATTCCAATCATTTGAAGGGGTGTCTACATCATTTGTGTATAGATAAGATAGATGGATAGAAATAAATAAGTATTATACTTAACTACGTTGAATGATTGCTTGGTCACCTGTCCATTGAGTTGCAACTGGTTGTTGAAATGGGCAGTTGGCTATTGAAGAGCCAGGGTAGATGGAGGGCTAATTTAGAAGGATAAACATTTCAGAAAAACATTTTAGCGAAGAAAATATTCTTAATTAAAATATATCTTATCTACTTGGGAGGTCAGGGGAAATGTACTTTAAAGTGCAGGAATACTACTACTTTAAATGCAGCTCACCCAGAAAATAGTCCCCTGCATTTTACAGGTGAGCCATTGATGTGGAAGGGTATTATTGAGTGATTCGGCAGGAGGAGCTCTCCTGCACTGTATTCTAACACAAAGAGAACTAGGGCATTGCTTTCTGGATGGCTTGCATTGGAGGGAGAGTTGGTGAATCCCTAATCCCCTTTTTAAAGGGTGATATATTACATTGTATTCTGGCTCTAAAAAGAGGCATATCTTTTCAGTTTTTCACCTTGTTATTTTGTGAATGTAATTTATGATTTCAAATTATTTCTGCGTCAGTATATTTGTCTTATTTTTCTATGTTTACTGTTCTATGTTTGAATTTCCAGAGTTTTATATGAATATTTAATATATGCAGTATTTCTAAGGTTAGTACTGCATTCTGTGCGTTGGGCCAGTAACCGAAAGGACGCTGGTTCAAATCCCTGAGCCGACTAGGTGAAAATCTCTGTGCCCTTGAGCAAGGCACTTAACCCTAATTTCTCCTGTAAATTGCTCTGGATAAGAACATCTGCTAGATGATAAAAATGTAAATGTGTTCAACAGCCATTTTGTTTGCATTTCAGCCTTATTGTGAGTGCATGAGTGGTGTATTGTATATGCAGCATTTTGGCATATTTTCGTTTTTTTTCTCCAAACAGAAATAAATTATTTTTTTGTTAATCATTTTGTCTTGTTCATTTTTATGATTTACATCTTTGTTTTGCATTATTTCCTTGTTATAATTTACCATAATTTCCACATCTTTATTCATTAATTCAGTTCATCAGTCTTTAACCAAACATGGAGAAAATGAGTGAAGTATACTGGATTTACATTCAAACTCATTTCATCTCATAACTAATGTTCTTGTCATCCTCTGTTCTCCCTGTCCCTACATCTAACTCCAACATGAATAAAATAAGTCAAATTTAGTTTTGACATGTAACACTTTGTAGAGCTGGGACGATAAAATGAAAGACGCCAACCATACCGATCACTTATCGCAAGCATTTTGCAGATATCGTTCATTTTGATAACTAACCTATATTAGAGATGTGATTTAAAATTAAATACGTTTGCTGGTATGGGTGATTTTTAATGAGACAATTGATTGCTACAACCATCAAACTAGTAGTTGAAAGGATCTTTTTATTTATTTTTTACTGTGGTGCACAATGTTATAAACGTATGGTTTTATTTATCGTTATCACATCAATTCCGGCACTTTATTGCGATATGAACTTGTCCATATTACCCTGCTCTAACGCCGTGGCTACGTCCCAATTATCTCTCCTCTATTCCAAGTGTGCACTTGTTCATTACCCTTCAAGGATTTGAAAGTAAATACATAACCATGCCCCCCCCTGCAACCCAATGTGTTTAGATTTTATGAGTAGTAGTGAACGAGTGTACACTTCAGGAGAAAGGAGATATTATTGGGACGCACCCGGTATATCTGAATTCCAAATCGACCCTAGCCTTTACAGCCTAGGCACTCTTAGATCTGAGGATTGGATAGATGTAAGCAATATGGTAACAGCTTTATCTTGTCTTCTGATTGCATGGGTGGAGTTTTTGCCACATTGCGTCGTGTATTGCAGGTAAGTGTAACGTGAAATATTCATTGGAAGACCCGCTTTCATCCAAAGGCTGGCTCATGGTGTCTTGTAGGAATACATTACTTTCTTCCTCACAATAAGTGAACAGAACACATACTGAATTGGTAGTGAATAGGATAACGAATTTGTTTTCACACACCACACCCCGCCTCACACCACTTTGTTTTTTTAGGAGAGCACATCCTATTATGGATAATAACCATTTATGACCTTACAACTTTAATTTGCAGATGTTTTCTACTGTTCCAATCATTCCCAGTCAGACATTACAAGGAGTATTTCCCAATTCTGCCTCCACTAATGCATACATACATGGGGTTTAAATCAGAGGAGTTCCACCACTTCGGGTTGGGACATGGTATACAGTAGGCAGCCATTCAATAGATGTACTTATTTTTGTTTAACTACCACAGGAAAGCAAGTGATGTTGAGGTCACTAATACCTCTGTAAAAATCGAAATGTACACTCCACAGCCCTATATAGCCTATACTTATATTGGATCTTCACATATTCAAAAGAACACGTTCAAGCACATCAGCCAAAACGGTTGTCTCTCTCTCTTTCTGTATGGGTAAGGAGACAACCAGGACACCATTATGTTAGCCTTTAAGAGTATCTTTACCAATTCTTTCTCAATTAGTCTTTCATAGATTCCTCATCCTCTGTTCTTGCCTCCTCAAAACCCATTGGAGTAGTAGGTCAGAGGGGAGGGGAGCTTGGAAGTACAATACATTTGAGAAGGAGGCAAGGAAATAGGATGCGAGGAATCAGAAAGACAAATTGAGAAAGAGCCCAAGATAAAATCTGATGTTATTAACAAAACATTCTGGGTAATGTAGTACATCATGCCACACTCTCTCTCATCCAGTCCAAAGAACTCCAGATCAAGCGTCAGTTCCAGGACACGTGCAAGATCCAGACGCGCCAGTACAAGGCCCTGCGCAACCACTTGCTGGAGAACACGCCCAAGTCGGACCACAAGGCGGTGCTCAAGCGCCTGAAGGATGAGCAGACGCGTAAGCTGGCCATCCTGGCTGAGCAGTACGACCACTCCATCAATGACATGCTGTCCACACAGGCTGTGAGTAAGGCAAGGAGATGCTGTACACTCTTTGTACCGCACCACCTCCAACCCACCGTAGCACCGTACCCACCCCAGCCTGGGCATGCGAGCCAGCTGCCTGCACTCCTGGCTGTCCCCAGATTTGACACCGTCACCCCACTTTCTTTGTCCTTGCTTTGTTACAGTATGATACCCTCTCTGCACTTGGCTAGCAAGCTACATACCCCCTGCCCTGGGTCTGGCTTCCCTTGCATGGCACAACATGGGCCTGTTCAGAGGATGATAGAAATGTATCATATAGAACAGAAATGTGTCAGAATAAGGGAGCATCATTACACCTGAGATGTTAGACCAGAGCCAGCTGTTTATTGGGCAGTTTCCAATTGAAAAAAAAATTCAGTTTAAGTGGGCGTTTCCTCTCACGTGAGCGTGTCAGTGTTTTATGGAGGAACCACAAACTCACGTGGGAACGCCTGCAGACGCAGACCTCTCACGAGAGAGGGAACGCCTACTTACACAGACCGGAACCTTCACCATGTTTTCCCCCAATGGTAAACTGCCTGAGTAAGACGTTTATCAACCATCTCTGGTTACACCCATACCTACTAGAACAGCAGGGCCGCATTCAGCGGGGCACAATGTTGTGGAATATTCAGATATAAATATATGATGGAGAACATATACTCCTCTCTGACATGAAGAAAAAGGAATCCTGTCAGCTTTAATAATGGCATTTCTATCTGTAACGTTACCCAGCGTTGCGCCCTCCTGAACAGAGCCCAGTTACATGCATCAGTTAGGTCCTCACGTAGCACCAACACACGTCCAAGACATTCAAGCAAGCCAAACCCCCTTTCTCTGTCCCTACACGACATCACATTTGCTGGCACACAGAAAGCGACATAACATCTCTTGTGTCTCGGAATACCACCGACTCACATCCACCGGCACAGATCTGCGATATGTCAAAGCCTCATGTAACTCCCTTCACTTTAGCCCCACACACCCCTGTCCCTATCCTCACCACACTCCTCCACTTGTGGGCTACTAGCCAAATGCTTATTCGCATTGTTACAAGCTATACCCAGCTCTATACAGGCTCTACTGTATTACTATCATCAATACCACAGCATGTGTGAAAAACAAACTACGACACCCTATTCATGTCACACAATACCACAATTATTTCCCCATCACACACTCATGGAAAGAAGGTGGAGGGTGCTCAACCATCACACACTCAACCACATTCACTCGGAGCAAACCCCTACTCGTCAATAATATCTACCCAAAACATTTCCATTTAGTAATTAACACACCTCCCTCACACTAAGATAGACATCCCCTTCCTATACGCCACATCCCCTGATCTGACCCTCTGTCTCCCTATGCCTAAGTACGGGTGGAACTACCTTTTCCACTTCCTCCACCTATTTTTATGCTGATGCCCCACCTTATTTGCCACTCTGACTCCAGCTCCGATTGGATGAGACGCAGGAGGCGGAGTATCAGGTGCTGCGGATCCAGCTGCAGCAAGAGTTGGAGCTGCTCAACGCCTACCAGAGCAAGATCAAGATCCACACCGACTCGCAGCATGAGCGTGAGGCCAAGGACCTGGAGCAGAGGGTGTCCATCCGCCGGGCACTGCTGGAGCAGAGGGTAGGTGTAGGGGGAAGTTGCCCCTAAACTCTGATCTGGGGTCAGTTTGTCATTTCCCCCACTAATGGTTAGAGTTGGGGGATGGGAAACTGATCCTAGATCTGTACCAAGGGGAAACATCACCCTGGAGCAAGGGGTGGAGAGATACAGCTTGTCCCAAATCACTCCCTATTCCTCCCCTTAGCCCTATTCCCTTAGCCCTATTCCCATGTATGTGTGGTCTGGATAGGTACCGTGGTGATTTTAGCATGTAAATCTTGGTGATGCAGAAAAAAACAAGTGGGATGCATGCCAGCAAAGCCACAACACTAGACAATGCACTGCTAGACCTGGCCATCAGCAGAGCCTTGTCTGGCAGCGAAACAGTTAATTCAGCCTCAGTTACTGCCTTTTAGAAAAACATAGCTGATATTGCTGACTTGCTTAAAACAAATGTACAGCGACAGAATTCAGAACATGGGCCGTTCTTAGTGTTCTCCCTGTACACCAAGTCAGAACCGTAGGATAAAAAGGGGGCATATAAAGCAGACAATGAAAGCGCTTACAATATTCGATGATTACATTTCTCTAAAACAGGTGATAGGCTACATGTGCACCACCAAGTCAGAACAGTTGGTGAAATTAAGAGGGGTAAATATACCAAATGATTAGGGTGAGGCACATGGGCTACTAATGTCTTACTACACAACATATTTCTTTCATCACATTCCCAGTGGTCAGAAGTTTACATACACTCAATTAGTATTTGGTAGTGTTGCCTTTTTAAATTATTTAATTTAAGTAACTTAACTTCCTGACTGATGTCTTGATGTTGCTTCAATATTTCCACACAATTTTCCTGCCTCATGGTGCCATCTATTTTGTGAAGTGCACCAGTCCCACCTGCAGCAAAGCACCCCCACAACATGATGCTGCCACCCCCGTGCTTCACGGTTTGGATGGTGTTCTTCGGCTTGCAAGCCAACCCCTTTTTCCTCCAAACATAGCGATGGTCATTATGGCCAAACAGTTATATTTTTGTTTCATCAGACCAGAGGACATTTCTCCAAAAAGTACCATCTTTGTCCCCATGTGCAGTTGCAAACCATAATCTGTCTTTTTATGGCAGTTTTGGAGCAGTGGCTTCTTCCTTGCTGAGCGGCCTTTCAGGTTATGTCGATATTGGACTTGTTTTACTGTGGATATAGATACTTTTGTACCTGTTTCTTTCAGTATCTTCACAAGGTCCGTTGCTGCTGTTCTGGGATTGATTTGCACTTTTCGCACCAAAGTACGTTCACCTCTGGGAGACAGAACATGTCTCCTTCCTGAGCGGTATGATGGCTGCGTGGTCCCATGGTGTTTATACTTGCGTACTATTGTTTGCACAGATTAATGTGGTACCTTCAGGCATTTGGAAATTGCTCCCAAGGATGAGCCAGACTTGGGGAAGTCTACAATTTTTTTTCTGAGGTCTTGGCTGATTTCTTTTAATTTTCCCATGTTAAGCAAAGAGGCACTGAGTTTGAAGGTAGGCCTTGAAATACATCCAGAGGTACACCTCCAATTGAATCAAATGATGTCAATTAGCCTATCAGAAGCTTCTAAAGCCATGACATCATTTTCTGGAATTTCCCAATCTGTTTAAAGGCACAGTCAACTTAGTGTATGTAAACTTCTGACCCACTGGAATTGTGATACAGTGAATTTTAAGTGAAATAATCTGTCTGTAAACAATTGTTGGAAAAATGTACTTGTGTCATGCACAAAGTAGATGTCCTAACCGACTTGCCAAAACTATAGTTTGTTAACAAGAAATGTGTGGAGTGGTTGATAAACAAGTTTTAATGACTCCAACCTAAGTGTATGTAAACTTCCGACTTCAACTGTATTTTATGCAACAGCATACAATTTTATTTTTGGACTCAACTTGTTGTGCTGTGCTCACTTGAACATGAAGGTGGCGCGGCTGTCCTTTGTGGGCACATTTTGTCATCAAAGTCAGGCATTCTCTGGATTTATGGTGCTTTCAAAACAACTGGGAACTTGGGGGGACGACGACGACAAGGTTGAATCATGATAATGTCATTGATCTTCAGGTTGTAACTCTAGAAGTGGCCGGATATATAATTCCGAGTTGGATGACCATTTAAACTTATTTTCCCAGTCGGAGCTCGTTTATTCCTGACTTCCCAGTTGTCTTGAACTCACTGAAGTCAAGTTTTCACAGTTCCGAGTTAAGTTGTTTTGAGCGCGGCACAAGTCATGCTTCATTGACAGCATGGCCAATGTTGAATGTTTATCATTTTAAACTTGGAATAGAGCCCCTTAATCCAAGATTTGGGGCCACACAGCCACTCCACTGAATAGCAGGTTCGTGATTGCTTTGCAATGCTTGCAGTTAGCCACTATCACTGATTCCTTCCAAACCACTCCTTGTTGAATTTGCGATTTCCAACTCATTGTGTAATGGTTATGTCGAATGGCCGATGAGTACCGATACATTTTATCTATAATTTCTCCATTATTTCTCTTCATATGACAAGGATTAAAAAGGATTTGCCAGTAGATTGTCGACTTGATTCATGATGATGACTGCTAGCTAAGATTGTGAAAGTATGATGTTGACATGATCAGTCCAATCAAAGCTACTGTACATATAACGTGATTTGACGTCATTTTATCTGTGGCCAATGACCTTGGATGGGCACTTCTATTGTAACTCTATGGCAGCACCCAAGGAGCTAGAATTTTCTAGCTCTACCCTTAGACTTGGAGGTGACGTAGTGTTCCCATGAGTGACAGGACACTGAGCCAATCACGGCTCAACGCTCCGTATTTTCTGATGGCTTGCCCCACCACCACAGAAAGCACTGAGCTAAGCTGAAACACCTGCATTTTGGAGCTGCCTTACTCAAGAAAAGAAAAGAGACCATGTTTGTATGAGGCTTTATTAACTCAATTATATATATTTTTTTTTACATTGTTTGCAAACTGATATGTGACGCTTATTAATGTCAAAATAACATACAAAACAGGCAAGCCCTGAATGACGGGTCACCACTAGATAGGTATAAACAGTGTAGTGAAGGGGTTTCCACCTTACATTTCTGCTCACATCAAAGGGGTTAGGGCTAAAAATAGGGTTAGGGAGCGAATTGGGACTTGAGAGTATGGCTTAATTACAAATTGACTGCCTAGTCCTGGACTTTATTTTGGATGTTTGTCAAAATGTAAATTCAAGGTTACATATCTGGCCCATTGAAAAATGCAAAGAATGTATACTTAACTCTAGCACCCCTACATTCTAGGCACTCCTGGATAGGTGGAAGCAATATTGCAACCAATCAGAGGCTATTACCAGAATCCTTGTCTATCCTCTCAGATCTACAGGAGTGCCTATCCTGGTTGTAGAGGATAGAGTTTGATTACATTTTTGGACTTTTTGAATGGGCCTGATATGTAACTATGGATCAATTTCAGTGGCAACAGAAATTGTATTTGAATTCCATAATTGTTTATTTGTATGAGGATATTGCATTTTAATGTAATATTTTAGATTTTGTAATGCACCAATTGAATTCATTATGAATTCCATTTCAATTTAATTGAATATTCTAGTAAAATATTTACATATTAAGTTTCAATTAGAGTATGTGAGCGGCGTTGATGAGCGGTCTGAAATCCCGCTCATGGAGCTTGCGAACCTCTCCTTTCCAACTGCTCCGCTAAAAACCGCTCCTTGCTCAAAGACAAAAAAAATAGTAGCACTCCAAATTCGCTCCATTCATTAAAATCACAATTTAACCAACACACATATATTTCTGTGACTACCTGGAACCTACTGTACCATTTTGTTTTGAAGTATTGAAACCAAACCATGTGATTTGAATGAAAAGTATTTTAATAAAAAGGAAAAGGTGACTAAGAAGCGCTCGCCATTTCAAATAGGCTACATGTCATATTAAACAGCATATAAACACTCTAAATAGGTCAGTAGCCAGACAGCTAGCCAAATATGGAGTGCAAATTCATTATTTTGGCTATATTATTTCTATTATTTCAAGGCTATAGGCTACAAATAAATTGTGACGCTTTTGCATGTGCGACACGCTAGGCTGGCAGGGGCATTACGCGCTCAGCATATTAATGTAATGGCAAAATGTAGATTTCCTCCTAAATAGACATACCCAAAAGTAACTGCTATTCATGTGTAATTACATGATTGACATACAAAACTTGGTATTTTTTGAAAAGAAGACATCTGGGAGATTATGATGAAATGATCAGAAGGAAGATAGGAGTTACATAGTTCAGAATACACAGGATCAAGCATACACAAAATATTGTCATTCTTTCATTGACAAGCTACAAGTGAATTATTGAGGACTTGAGCTGGCTTCCACAACATGTGAACAATATCAGAAATGTTTTTGATTCTTAGACCTAACAACTAGAAATGGGCAGATGTTTTAGTAAGTGGTGTCAGGTGTGGTCACGTGACGATTCCAAGTGTCCCTAAAACTGTCAAATGGCATATGTCTCTAAATGAGATCATTCCAGTGCTATTACATATTTGCAATCCCTAAATGCTATTTGTTCAGTATAAAAACACAATATTGACCAAATCAACCTCACTCAAATATTGTGGTGGTGTTATGGGGTATCCAGGGTACATTCAAGCGTCCTTTCAACCTCTCCAAAGTGTCCAAATGTGGTAATTGCACTTTTTTGACACACTGGATGTGCCTCTTGCTATGTCCCACCCAGGTCAACTGCATATCCCTGTAAAACATAGCATTGGCTACAAGACTGTCGAGGTGCCATAGTAGCCTACAGGCAACCTCATATTTCTTTATGTGCAAAATATATAGTCACTCGGTGTTACTAGATGTTACCATTAAGTCATATATCATCAGAGAACATTGAATTTGTTCCTACCAACCTAAGGTTTAATTTGATACCCTCTATGTAGCTATGGACCAAACACAGACCAAATTGAGGCTTACCTTGTAAGATGTTAGGTGAATACGTTATTCAAAATAAACATTTTGACTCTCGGGACTGGTGATTGACAAATAATATATCCTCATGATCTGTGGAGTCCCGGCTTTTGGTGTATATCAACGTGTTCAGTGTTTGTTTTGATTATACTTCACAACACTAACCGGAATGTAGGTAGCAGCCATCTTGAAATGAGGTCATCAGCTCGGTCTGCCCTTATAAATTTGTATGCCCATATGGTAGTAAGGCACACAAAAGATTTGAAGGCACTGTTCAATAGCCATTATACTCAGCTTTCCGCAGACACCCTGTTTTTGCAGACAGGGTCTACCTTTCTCATAACAGACTTAATTGAATAAAGAAAATCAAATGGGGTCCTCAAATATGAGAACTTTACATTTAAGAGGTACAAGATTTTGCTGTATTAAATCATTATAGTCTATAAATTGCATATATAGCCTGTGACTTAAATTAAATACAAATTTAAATGTAGACTGCCTTGTTTTAGCCTCCATCTACAGTGCCTTTGAATTCATTTTATAAACATGAGTTTGGCCAGAGTCTATGGCTTCAGGTTCATGCGATGGTGCCTGGATAGCAGGCCAGCAGTGAAGAATATCCTCTCAGCACTTGCAGAGCCACTGGGGATGCTAAACACCCTTCGGGCCACTCTTGCAGGGATGTGTATTTTTAATTACATTTTTTGTAAGTAGGACAAAAATATTTTAGGTAAAATAACCCTATCAAAACGTAAAGCTCCTTGAAAGAGGTAATATACCAGGCCTATTGCGCCAAAATCAATCATGGCCTATTGTATACAGTGCATTCTGAAAGTATTCAGTCTTATTCTAAAATAGATGAAGAAAAAAAATCCCTCATCAATGTACACACAATACCCCATAATGACAAAACAAAACAAAAACAGGTTTAGACATTTTTGCCTCCCCCCCACAATTAAAAAATATATATATATTTACATAAGTATTCAGATCCTTTACTCGGTACTTTGTTGAAGCACCTTTGGCAGTGATTACTGCCTCATTTCTTCTTGGGTATGAGGCTTCAAGCTTGGCACACCTGTATTTGGGGAGTTTCTCCCATTCTTCTCTGCAGAGCCTCTCAAGCTCTGTCAGGTTGGATTGGTAGCGTCGCTGCACAGCTATATTCAGGTCTCTCTAGAGATGTTTGATTGGGTTCAAGTCTGGGCTCTGGCTGGCTGGGCATCTGAAGGTCATTCAGAGACTTGTCATGAAGCCACTCCTGCATTGTCTTGGCTGTTGTTGTCCTGTTGGGAGATGAACCTTCGCCCCAGTATGAGGTCCTGAGTGCTCTGGAGAAGGATTTTATCAAGGATCTCTCTGTACTTTGCTCCATTCATCTTTCCCTCGGTACTCCCAGTCCCTGCTCCTGAAAAACATCCCCACAGCATGCTGCCACCACCATACTTCACCGTAGAGATGGTGCCAGGTTTCCTCCAAATGTGACGCTTGGCATTCAAGCCAAAGAGTTCCATCTTTGTTTCATCAGACCAGAGAATCTTGTTTCTCATGGTTAGTCCTTTAGCTGCCTTTTGGCAAACTCCAAGCAGGCTGTCATGTGCCTTTTACTGAGGACTGGCTTCCATTTGGCCACTCTACCATAAAGGCCTGATTGGTGGAGTGCTGCAGAGATGGTTGTCCTTCTGGAAGGTTCTCCCATCTCCACAGGGGAACTCTGGAGCTCTGGCAGAGTGACCCTCGGGTTCTTGGTCACTTCCCTGACCAAGGCCCTTCTCCCCAAATTGCTCAGTTTGGCCGGGTGGTCAGCTCTAGGAAGAGTCTTGGTGGTTCCAAACTTATTCCATTTAATAATGATGGAGGCCACTGTGTTTTGGGGGACCTTCAATGCTGCAGAAATGTTTTGGTACCTTTCCCCAGATCTGTGCCTCGACACAATCCTGTCTCAGAACTCTACGGACAATTCCTTCAACCTCGTGGCCTGTTTTTTTCTCTGACATGCACTGTCAACTGTGGGACCTTACATAGACAGGTGTGTGCCTTTCCAAATCATGTCCAATCAATTGAATTTACCACAGGTGGACTCCAATTAAGTTGTAGAAACATCTCAAGGATGATCAATGGAAACAGCAATGGGTCTGAATACTTCTGTAAATAAGGTATTTCTGTTTGTATTTTTTTATACATTTGCAAAAAAATCTAATCTGTTTTCACTTTGTCATTATATATGTGGTATTGTGTGTAGATGAGGGGGAAAAAAATATTTAATCGAGTTTAGAATGAGGCTGGGGTCTGAACTTTCCAAATGCACTGTAACCTGGAATTTTTTTGACAAACATCCAAGACATCTCAGTTTGTGTTTGTTTGTTTGAGTTTGCGTGTGTTTGTGTGTTTTTGGTTAGTATAAAAAGGAACATTTGGACTACTGGGGTCATTTCGCCGGTCCTATTTTAGGTTTATGGTTACAATTAGGTTTAGGAGCTAGGGTTAGGGGTTTCGGATTAAGGTTAGGTTTAGGGGGTTAGGGAAAATAGGATTTTGAATGAGAATCAATTGTTTGGTCCCCTTAAGGATAGTAAAACAAACGTTTGTCTGTGTGTGTTTATGGGTGTTTTCTCACATTCAACACTTCTGTGCCCTTGTTCCCCCTATTACCCACAGATTGAGGAGGAGATGCTTTCTCTTCAGAATGAGCGCTCTGAGCGCATCCGCACCCTCCTGGAGCGGCAGGCCTGTGAGATCGAGTCCTTTGACTCGGAGAGCCTCCGTCTGGGTTTCAGCAACATGGCCCTCACGGGCATCCCCAGCGAGGCCTACCCCAAGCAGGGCTACACCAACGCCCCACCAGTGTTCCGCTCTGGTGGGGGCCACTGGAGCCATGGCATGCACCCCCAGAATGCCCAGCCCCAGCCCCAGCCGCACTCGCGCCGCAGCCACAACAGTAGTAGCAGTGGAGGGGGTGGGGGTGTTGGAGGGGGGAGCAAAGGGGAGTCTTCTTCTTCTCACGGCATGGCTCTGGGGTTGGGTCTGGGGAGGGACGGGAGGGAGGTGCATCCTTCATCTCGTTCATCAGCCTCTTCTTCCTCCTCCTCCTCCCAACAACACCACCACCGCCATCACCTGCCACAGCACTACCACCACCAAAGCACACCCCAGCTCTACCGGGAGCGGGAGAGGGATAGAGAGAGGGAGCGGGAGAAGGAGAGGGACAGGGAGTGGGCCGGTGTCCGAGGCAGCGGCGACCTGGCCCACCCGCAGCACCCCCATCACTTCTCCCACAACCTGCCCTCTCGCTCCTCCTCTCAGTCCCTGGCCCTGCTGCCGCCGCCGCCCCCCGCGCCCCCCTCCATCTCGGGGCCCTCCTCGTCCTCCTTGCAGGGAGGGGTGTATGGCGGGGGGCTGGCCGTCAGGGGCGGTCCCAGCCTCATGGCCCTGAGGAACAGCCCCCAGCCACTGAGGAGGACGGCATCCGGAGGGGGACCTGGCGGGGCGGGTGGAGGCGACGGGGTGCTGAGCCGCAGCACCTCGGTCACCTCGCACATCTCCAACGGCTCCCACCTCTCCTACTCCTAAAGAGGGGGGAGGCGGTGGAGGGTGTTCACCCGAGAGAGAGCAGGAGGTAGGGAGTAGACTGGGATGGGGGAATGTAGCTACCTGTCTTACCATTGAAGTGGGTGAGGGAAAAGGATGCGGAGATGATGGTGTCTGACTTTTTTTCTGAGGTGAGGCAGGGGAAGGGAGGCGGGTAGGTATCAGTTTGAGGGTTTGCTCTTCAAGGTAGCCATGTCTTCTTCTATGATGTTCTATAATGGAATGGAGGAAGCGAGAGAATAGGTGGGAAAGTGCATGGAAAGGGAAGAGATAAAGACAACAGACCTAAAAGTGAATGTATGTATGTCGTGTGTGGTGTCCTGATAATCTAGCAAACACTTGTGTTGTATTGCTTCAGAAAGGGAAGACATGGGGAACAATAAAAAATGCTGGTTTTAGTCTGCATTCAGAAAGGTAGCTATTGTTTGAAACACATTTTATTGGTTTATAACTTATTTGTTGACAGTGTTTTGGTTTATTTTGTAGATGTGTTAAAAACAAGTGGCTCGGGACGTCCCCAAGGCCTTTAAGAAGTCTTAAAGGGATGGTGTGATGACCACGCAAGAATTACGGCTGATGTAAATGAATATGAATACACAGAATGTTTATAAAGGCAACAAACAGACCCGGTTTCATTAAAAATAATGAAAGCACCTGAAATGGAGAGAGACATTTGTATGGACAACAAAATGACCTCAAAAACTTTTCCGTCATCCATGACATACACTATATATACAAAAGTATGTGGACAACCCTTCAAATTAGTGGATTCGGCTACTTCCAACAAGTCAGTTTGTCAAATTTCTGTCCTGCTAGAGCTCCCCCGGTTAACTGTAAGTGCTGTTATTGTGAAGTGTAAACATCTAGGAGCAAGAATGGCTCAGCCGTGAAGTGGTAGGCCATACAAGCTCACAGAATGGGACCGCTGAGTGCTGAAGCACGTAGTGTGTAAAAATCGTCTGTCCTCGGTTGCAACACTCACTACCAAGTTCCAAAATGCCTCTGGAAACAACTTCAGCACAAGAACTGTTCGTCAGGAGATTCATGAAATGGGTTTCCATTTCCGAACAGCCTCACAAAAGCTTAAGATCACAATGCCAAGCGGCGGCTGGAGTGGTGTAAAGCTCGCCGCCATTGGACTCTGGAGCAGTGGAAACGCGTTCTATGGAGTGATGAATCACTCTTCACCATCTGGCCGAATCATCTGGGTTGGCGGACACCAGGAGAACGCTACCTGTCCCAATGCATAGTGCCAACTGTACAGTTTGGTGGAGGAGGAATAATGGTCTGGGGCTGTTATTAATGGTTCGGGATTGGCCCCTTAGTTCCAATGAACGGATATCTTAACGCTACAGCATACAATGACATTCTAGACTATTCTGTGCCTCCAACTTTGTGGCAACAGTTTGGGGAAGGCCCTTTCTCGTTTCAGCGTGACAATGGCCCCATGCACAAAGCGAGCTCCATACAGAAATGGTTTGTCGAGATCAGTGTGTTAGAACTTGACTGGCCTGCACAGAGCCCTAACCTCAACCCCATCAAACACCTTTGGGATGAATTGGAATGCTGACTGAGAACCAGGCCTAATTGCCCAACATCACTAATGCTCTTGTGGCTGAATGTAAGCAAGTCCCAGCAGCAATGTTCCAGCATCTAGTGGAAATCCTTCCCAAACGAGTGGAGGCTGTTATAGCAGCAAAGGGGGGACCAACTCTATATTAATGCCCATGATTTTGGAAGGAGTTGTTCAAAAATCAGGTGTCCATATACTTTTGGTGATGTAGTGCATTTATTATCTTTAAAAATGACATAGGTGTCCATGGGAGTCGCTCTAATGCATTACATAAATGTACAAAACATTTGTAAACATGACCAAAATCACATTTGAGATGTACAGTATTAGTTGTCCAAGTTTCACTGGTATTTAAAGACCAGTGCAGTCAAACTTAATTTTCCTGTGTTTTACACTGCAAAAAGGGAAATCTAAGCAATCCTAAATATCTTCTATTGAGTGATAATTTGACCTTCTTGAAAAATCTTGAAATAAGTTAAATTACTTGTATTAAGACTTTTTTAAGGTTAAAATAAGCACAATTATTTGCCAATTATGTTAGATAATTGAGCTTAGTAAGAAAAAACAAGAAAAAAACACTTATCACTCAATGTAAGATATTTAGGCTTGCTTAATGTTCACTTTTTGCAGTGTATATATATTTCCACACTGTGGTTTGAATAATATTGTGAAAAGTATGATAATGCCCTTGTAGTGTACGATATGTTTAAAAAGACCGCCTGAAATTTCAGCTTTTGTTTTGGTGACATCATCAGACAGTTAATAGACCAATAAGAATGAGCGTTCCAAACCTCTTTGACAAAAACTGCTAGTTTTAAGTTTCCCCTTCCCCACTCAAAACAGTCCTAGCAAAATTCTTGCTTGAGAAATGGCTATTCTTGTTTATTTTCTTTTAAAAACAAAAATGTATCCGTTTTATGGAGTAATAACGACAATGATCATAGTAATTTTGATATATTCAATGAGTATTGAACCCAGGATTTAGACTAAGAAAGCATTTTCTATAGGTCAATATTACCATTACTAATCCATATATAGTTGTTGTAATCTTGTACAAAAATGTGTTTTTATCTTGCAAGAAAAATGCCACTTTTGACTGTGGGCTATGGTTGAAAATGTGTAAAAAAATAGATATACATTGGATTGTCAGGTATGGTGTGTGTAACAGGTATTAATGATTATTAATAATGTTTTATTAATAATTGTTGATTATTCATGTGTGTACATGTGTTGGTTGAGTGGTAATACAGTCTAGTTATATTGCCACTTTTTTAGACAAACAAACATTATTGCATTTTAAAGACACTTGTGTAATCTTTATAAAAGGTCTGACCCCAATGAAAAGGAAGGTGACACATCCAAAAGAAGCAACATTGGTTGACATGAACATTATTAACCTCTTCTGGTATGTTTATGTTCGGTTGTTGGATTTTGAAATGAAAACGTTGGTTGAATTTTCTAGAGATTTCACGATTTATTCTACTGAGCCCACACATATTCTAGCATGAAGAACAAAATGGAGTTCAAAGATAAAGAAATGGTGCACAATTTAGATGATAATCTCACAGTGCAAACCATCATTGCAAGGTGCGAGCCACTTGTCAGTGAGCTTGTGCTGCAAGTTGAAGTAAGTTTTAAGGTTAAGGGTGGTCAACCATTTGTTGTGTAGTTAAGCCTACACTCACCAAGGCCATATTACTCAAATACTTAACTTCCCCTTTCTTAATTAAAGGGGTCTGCCTCATTCAGTTAGCTAAGACTCTGTTGATAACTAGGGATTCTGAGATGCTGTTCCTTTGTACAAACAGGGTGATTTATTTATTCAATCTCAAAAACACCAGCTCTGATAAGTCCCCCTGTAGCCTAATACTTCATGCTTGGTTTAAATCTCAGTGCATGCAGAAAACTCCTTATATAAATAAGACTGGTGGGTTTTGATATGTGGATGGATGGTAACATAACATGCTAATTCATAGGTATTGGGGGGTGGTGCAGTAAAAGGTGTTATCTTAATTTCTTAAGGTCTAGGAAATCATGATGGACATCAGGAAGAAGAGATCCCAATTCCTTTGTCACAGCCATAGCTGGTTAGATGATGATATGGACTGTTCTGTGTGGACTTGTACTTTATGGTTTGCAAAGGGGAAATTTTCAGTTAATATGTAAACATAGTTGAACATTCCAATCAGGGGATTCCAAGCTTGAGGGAAAAGAATAGGGTTCTTTAAAATGTGTTGAACAAGAAGGTAAAAGCAAAGTAATAAAAAATAAAACATGAATGATCGTAAACATTGGTGTTCCTATATTTTTTATTTGTATATATATATTATTATGTGCATTAATTTGCTTAGGCTTGAGCATATTCCCAAATTGATTGAAGGTTTATGTTTGTCATCATTGCATCCTGCATGTTTATCTAGCCTATACAAACCAAGAACAAGATAGCCTATCAAAACGTTTTCATATCCGATAATTGTCGTGTCTAGTATAGCCTATGTTGTCCTGTAGCTGTGCGTGTTTTATATCTGACACTGCCATCCCCACAATTGCGTCCGTGCGTCCCGCCCTTTAAGAGGCACTTGTATGGAACGTTTTTCTCACCCTTTTCCTAGTACGCGTGCGCTGCGGAGGAGCTCTGTATAGAAACGGCAGACATCTATTTGTGATGGTCTGAGAAATACTGTAGTGAAATGTCTGTCGGACGAAATACCGAGTAGGAGGGGCCGAAAACATGTGCTCCATGAGGGAGACGGAAATGAAAGGGGGTGTCCGAAGAGAAATCCGATCCCTTTAAGAGCAACTGGGACATAGTCGTGCGAGAAAAGGAGAGGAGGGGGAGAAGAAAGAGGAATTTAAAAAGAAAAAGGAAGAAAGAGACAGGGAGGGAGGAGGGAGAGCGAGCGAGCGATAAAAAAAGAAAGATGACATCCTCGCATTTGAACAGCCGAGGTGGAGCGATAGGCTGCGGCCCGGAGCGAGCGCTCTTTGCCAGGGTCAGGGCTTGAATCCAACAACGAGGCTTCGTCAAACACCCGATTGGCCTATTGGGGGAAATCGGACAAATTTATTAATAAATTCAAAAGCATGAACTGCTACTCTTTCAAATGCGTTTAATTATAACGCTTACAATAATATGCATTGTGCGTAAAATGCATTCATTTAATTTTAAAATCTAGCTATTATGTATGACTACGGCTATATAAATAACAGATTTTTGTGCACACATATTTGGTTTGAAAGTCATCAATGCCAAAAGATATACGTTTTTTAAATGTTATAATTGTGCTTTTCTAAATTAAAGTTAGAAACCACAGTCAAAGAGAAATAGGCCACTCTTGGACCAGGCAATTCCACTCAGGCAGACAGCCTAGTCAGCCTAATCGTAACGCCTGCGTGAATACGAATAGCTTGAATCCTTCTATTAGTACATTTTTTTGTTATAGTTGCACGTCCCTTTCGGATGATCGATAGCATACTCTTCTTGCTGCATTTGAATACTGTTTACTTAGATCTTCGCGCCTCAATAGCCAATAGGGTGATTAAAGAATATGCCAACGATTCACTGTCGAATCGCAATCAGGATTACTTAACTGACTTTATACTCTTCGTCACTTTGGTTCAAAATGGATGCTGCTTGGAGCAATTTTCTCTTCCAGGTAAGTCTTAATGGACCTTCTTTCTTGTTGTGTTTGTGTGCGCGCTTTCCTGAAGATTGGCTTTTGATGAATTTGTGCCCCGCTGCTCCGGGGCCTACACATTTATGTGATGCAAAGTAGCATCTCGTCTAGACCAGTGATTCCCAATCAGGGTTACTAGGACCCCTGGGGGTACTTGAGAAGACTCATGAGACAATAGCCTTACTGGTAAAATGCACATGAATGGGTACTCCTGGCACAGCAAAATGTTGTTGGTGGTATACAATGCAGTGACTTTATGCTAAAAGATCAGTGTTTATTTCTCCAGACTACTCCCAACCAAAACCAAGTGGAGGGGACCCTCCAATCAGAACTCTTACCAGTCCATACTGCCTCTCCTCAGACCCCTCCCACAGAGAACATAGCCCAGCCTCCTTCCACGGTGGACACTGCTGCCCTCAATGAAGAACCCTTACCTGGTGAGAGAATCATGGGGTGTGAAATACATATAAATACTATAGATTTTTCAGCAGTTATCGCCAATTAAGTTGAAAAGGATGTAATGTAGATTGCTAAACAAGATGTCTGTTATAATATGATACATTACTTAAGGGCTCCTGAGTAGCGCAGCAGTCTAAGGCACTCATTGCAGTGCTAGAGGCGTCACTACAGACTCAGGTCCGATCCGGGGCTGTATCACAACCGGCCGTGATTGGGAGTCCTATAGGGAAGTGCACAATTCGCCCAGCGTCCTCCGGGTTAGGGGAGGGTTTGGCCGGGGTAGGCTGCCATTGTAAATAAGAATTTGTTCTTAACTGACTTGCCTAGTTAAATAAAGTTAAATAAAAAAATAAACATTAGGCTGTCTTCATACCGTTATATTTAGAATTTATCGGGATATTATTATTAATGAGCATTTCAATGTCTTCATTTCTCATTCCCTCTCTTCTTCCGCTCTTTTGTCCTACAGTGAAGACAACTTCCCGGCCTGCCCGTGTGCCACACATCTGTGCCATATGCAGCAAGCAGTTCAAGAACAACTACAACCTGCGGCGACACCAGTCGGTCCACACAGGGGTACGCATGAGGCGAGCAGGGGAGCAGGAGGAGGGGGCAAAGGAGGTTGGCGGTGGCGCAGGGCTGGCGCAGGCGGTGTCGGGAGAGAGGGCGGAGAGGCATACGGTCCCCCTCTCCCTGCTTCACCTCTCCGTTCCTCCCCCTCTCCCCCCTCCCAGCATGCTGGCGTCCCAGCTGCCAGCTCTGGGTAGTCAGGATGGCGAAGGGGTTGCCATGGCGAGCGTAGTGGCTAGAGTTAACCCCCATGCTCCTCCTGCTGCTGTCGTCATGGTGGCGGGGGCGACAGTACAGGTGGGTCATGGCGCTTCTGGAGGTTGTTGTTGTCGTCCGTGAAAAAGAAAAGTATAATTTAGGTTCCTCTTGCATGGTCTTTATGGAGATTGTGGGAATAAAGGGAATTCGGCATGTTATGCAAATGGCCCAGAGAAATTATCTAGGTTTCCGCGATCCGTGTGTGTCTTGAGTGGTTCGAAAAGACCCAAAGAATGGACAATATGATATGTCAATAATCTACACAGATGCATGTGTAATTATCGACTACTCCAATAAATAAAAAACTGTTTGTACTGTAAGCGCATCTCTTTCTAATCATCCCCACCCCAGCGGCCATCGAACCCCAACCCGAACCCCGTGCGGAAGAACCACGCCTGTGAGACGTGCGGGAAGGCTTTCCGAGATGTGTACCACTTAAACCGACACCGTCTCTCCCACTCGGATGAGAAACCCTTCTCCTGCCCCATCTGCCAGCAGCGGTTCAAGAGGAAGGACCGCATGAGCCACCACGTGCGCTCTCACCAAGGCGGTGTGGAGAAACCATATGTGTGCCCTCACTGTGCCAAGGCTTTCTCCAGGTGAGAGTGGCATACTATAGGCCAGAAAGCAGGGTAGTGGTCATTGAGCCAGAGAGCAGGGTCATGTTCATTAGGGCAGGCAACATAATTATTTTCTTAAGATAGTACCTTTCCCTGCATTTAGGGCCGTTTTCTTCTGCTTTGTGCCTCAGTGATACACTGTGCTTAAAGGGGCAATCAAATGTATGATACACTATACAGTGCATTTTGTACTTTACAGCCTCATTCTAAAATTGATTAAATTATTTTCTCCATCAACACAATGCCCCATAATGACACATTTTCTTTTGTTTTAACCTATTACAAATAAAAAAGAGAGCTTATTTACCTAACTATTCAGACCCTTTTGCTATGAGACTCGAAATTGAGCTCAGGTGCATCCTGTTTCCATTGATCATACTTGAGATGTTTCTACAATTTAATTGGAGTCCATTTGTGGTAAATTGAATTGATTGGACATGATTTGGAAAGGCACACAGACTATGTAACGTTCCACAGTTGACAGTGCATGTCAGAGCAAAAACCAAGCCATATGAGGACGAAGGAATTTTCCGACGCAGTGAAGGTCTTCAAGAACACAGTGGCCTCCATTCTTAAATGGAAGAAGTTTGGAATCACCAGGACTCTTCCTTAGAGCTGGCCGTCTTCTACCCTTGAGCAATCGGGGGAGAAGGGCCTTAGGCAGGGAGGTAACCAAGAAACCATTTGTCACTCTGGCAGAGCTCCAAAGTTCCTCTGTGGAGGTGGGAGAACCTTCCAGAAGGACAACCATCTCTGCAGCACTCCACCAATCAGGCTTTGACGGTAGAGTGGCCAAATGGAAGCCAGTTCTCAGTAAAAGGCACATCACAGCCTGCTTGGAGTTTGCCAAACGACACCTAAAGGACTCTCATACCATGAGAAACAAGATTCTTTGGTCTGATGAAACCAAGATTGAACTCTTTGGCCTGAATGCCAAGTGTCACATCTGGAGGAAACCTGGCACGATCCCTACAGTTAGGCATGGAGGTGGGAGCATTGTGCTGTGGACATGTTTTTCAGGGACATGGAGACTAGTCAGGATCGAGGGAAAGATGAACAGAGCAAAATACAGAGAGCTCCTTGAAGCATTAACATCTATGAGCAACGGCTCAGGACCGCCAGGTGCTGAAGCACGTAAAAATGATCTGTAACAGGCTGACTACACCGCTCGCATCGCGTGCGTGAGCGTTGCAAAATACATTTTGAAATCTATATTATTAAATTATTGCACCCACACTGCTCGCGTGCGCCAAAGAGCGTCTGCATTGCCACGGGCTACAATAGAAGTCGTTCTATTTGTGACGCAGATCGCGCTGCAAGTCCTGCCTCTCCCATCTCCTCATTGGTACCCACATGCCATCTCCTCATTGGTTATACCCACGTGGGTGACTGAAAGACGAACGAGGTCAGTGGCGGTAATGCACCTAATTTATGGAAGTTGCCAATTATAATATAAAGTCAAGAGAAGAAAAAGCCTAGGAGGAGGAGAGATGACTAGAAACGATTTGGTTGATCGTTTTATGTGTGGATTAATTGTTGGAGTAGAGGACCTTGTGCATTTCAGGTAAAATAACAACTCAATGTTTATATCCCAGAACAAATTAACTAGCAACAGCAAGCTAGCTAAATATGACAAATTAGCTAGCAAGTGCAAGCTCGCTAGCTAAATTGGCATAAATGTTTTATGCTTTTCAACCTGTCCTCAAATTAATGTAATTGGTTCGGAGTTTGTTTTGATATTTTAACCTGAGTGTCGTGATCGCGTTTGGTGTGGGGGGACAAAATAAATGTATGCACGATGGCGCACGCGCGCAGCCAGTTTGAGTTTCGTGTAACACTCACTACCGAGTTCCAAACTGCCTCTGGAAGCAACGTCGGCATAATAACTTTTCGTCTGGATCTTCATGAAATGTGTTTCCATGGCCGAGGAGGTGCACACAAGCCTAGGATCACCATACGCAATGCCAAGCCTGCAATCGAACCAGGGACTGTAGTGACACCTATTGCACTGAGATGCAGTGCCTTAGATCGCTGCGCCACTCGGGACCCATCTGGCAGTCCGACGGACGAATCTGGGTTTGGCGAATGCCAAGAGAAGAATGCGACCTGTCCGAATGCGTAGTGCCACCTGTAAAGTTTGGTGCAAGAGGAATAATGGTTTGGGGCTGTTTTTCATGGTTCGGGATTGGCCCCTTAGTTCCAGTGAAGGGAGCTCAACTCTACAGTATACAATGACATTCTAGACGATTCTGTGCTGAGGGGAAGGCCCTTTCCTGTTTCAGCATGACAATGCCCCCGTGCATGAAGCCAGGTCCAAACAGAAATGGTTTGTCGAGATTGGTGTGGAAGAACTAAACTGGCCTGCACAGAGCCCTGACTTCATCTCCATCGAACACCTTTGGGATTAATTGGAATGCTGACTGCGAGCCAGGCCTAATTGCCCAACATCAGTGCCTGACCTCACTAATGCTCTTGTGGCTGAATGACTTTTTGTGGCATCCAATGTAAACAAGCACAAAATAGCCTCAACATGGTTAAAAATGTAATTTTGATATCAAGGATGGTCAGTCCTTGCATCCATAGCTCTGTCTATGAATTTGAATGTGGTTGCATTTGTCCAGCCCCATCCCTCCGCATTTTACCGAAACAGGGGTGGGGGAAACACTTTGTTTCTACTGCTGATTGCTGCTTTAAAGGGACGTTACATTCCACGATCAAGTCTGTCACATGTTTTCACAACTCAAAAGTAGTCCAGATAAGTCCACATCCCATGCCATTGGTTGTCTGTGAATGGAAAATGTAAGCACCAAAAATTTGGGAATTACATGGTGCTTATCTTTTTCATTCATAATGGTTTGTGGCCTGGGACTTGAACTTATCTCAAAAGAAGACTTCTTGCGGTCTAAAAACATCTGACGAAGTTTGAATGTTGAATGTAATGTCCCTTTCACAGATTCACAGTTTCTGCTGGAGAAAGTCTATGACAAGGTGTTGTTGTCTTACCCCTTTCTATCTCTCACTTCTTTCAGGCCTGATCATCTCAATAGTCATGTCAGACAAGTTCACTCATCTGAACGACCCTTCAAGTGTCCGGTACTTGATGTTTGTGCTACTTTTTATCCTTTTACACCTCTCAAATCTCAATACAGTCATTCTTAGCCATCAATTTGCTTCTCTATACCTTAAATCCTTCGTACCATAACGATCAATTGTAATAAAATCGGGATTGGGATCAATTCCATTTCAATTCAGGAAGTAACCCGAAATTCCAATTTGAGTTTACTTCCTGAATTGAATGAATTGACTCCAACCCTGAATTAAATACAATGGGAGATGGTTTTGCTTTTAAACTGCTGCCTTCTGTGTATTTATTGATAACCAGTCATTCCTCATCACTCTCGATGTGTTTAGACGTGCGAGTCCAGCTTCGCCACGAGGGACCGGCTACGTGCTCATATGATCCGCCACGAGGAGAAGGTACCGTGCCACATCTGCGGCAAGCTCCTGTCGGCTGCCTACATCACCGATCACATGAGGGTGCACAACCAATCGCAGCACCATTCCTGCCATATCTGTAACCGCAGTGAGTGTCTGTCAACAACTTGTATTGTTTGATGAAAAGTTAAACAAATAGTTTATAAGATGTTAGTAAACGTTTCACGGCCTCCCGAGTAGCGCAGCGATTCGATACCAGGCTCTCAGCCCGCTGTGACCGAGAGACCCATGAGGCGGTGCACAATTGACGCAGCGTCATCTGGGTTAGGGGAGGGTTTGGCAGGCCGGGATTGTCCCATTGCACTCTAGCGACTCCTTGTTGTGGACCGGGCACCTGCAAGCTGACTTCAGTCGCCAGCTGGACGGTGTTTCCTCCTAAACATTGGTGCGAATGGCTTCTGGGTTAAGTGAGCGGTGTGTCAAGAAGCAGTGCGGCTTGACAGAGTCATGTTTTGGAGGATGCATGGCTCTCGACCTTCGCCTCTCACGAGTCCGTAGGGGAGTTGCAGTGATGGGACAAGACTGTAACTACCAATTGGATATCACGAAAAAGGGGTAAAAGTACCAAAAAAATACCAGTCAAAAGTTTGGACACCTACTTATTCAATCTTTATTTTTACAATTTTATATGTTGTAGAATAATAGTGAAGACATCAAAACTATGGTGAAAACATTAAAACTATAAAATAACACTTGGAAGGAATCATGTACTACCCAAAAAAGTGATGAATGAATCAAAATATGTTTTATATTTGAGATTCTTCAAAGTAGCCAACCTTTGCCTTGATGACAGCTTTGCACACTCTTGGTATTCTCAACCAGCTCCATGAGGTAGTCACCTGGAATGCATTTCAATTAACAGGTGTGCCTTGTTAAAAGTTAATTTTTGGAAAGGAATACCCGGAGTTACCTCTGCTGCAGAGGGCAAGTTCATTAGAGTTAACTGCACCTCTGATTGCAGCCCGAATAAATGATTCACAGAGTTCAAGTCACAGACACATCTCAACATCAACTCTTCAGAGGAGACTGTGTGAATCAGGCCTTCATGGTCGAAATGCTGCAAAGGAACGACTACTAAAAGACACCAATAATAAGAAGAGGCTTGCTTTGGCCAAGAAAGAGAAGCAATGGACATTAGACCGATGGAGATTTGTCCTTTGGTCTGGAGTCCAAATTGGAGATTTTTGGTTGCAACTGCTGTGTCTTTGTGAGACGCAGAGTAGGTGAACGGATGATCTTTTCATGTGTGGTTCCCACCGTTAAACATGGAGGAGGTGTGGGGGTGCTTTGCTGGTGACACTGTCTGTGATTATTTATTTTTTTATTCAAGGCACACTAAACCAACATGGCTACAACAGTATTCTGCAGTGATGCACTATCCCATCTGGTTTGGGCTTAGTGGGACTATCATTTGTTTTTCAACAGGACAATCAATGACTCAAAACACACCTCCAAGCTGTGTAAGGGCTATTTTCCCAAGAAGGGGAGTGATGGAGTGCTGCATTAGATGACCTGGCCTCCATAATCCCCCGACCTCAACCAAATTGAGATGGTTTGGGATGAGTCAGACCGCAGAGTGAAGGAAAAGCAGCCAACAAGTGCTCAGCATATGTGGGAACTCCTTCAAACCTGTCGGAAAAGCATTCCAGGTGAAGGTGGTTGAGAGAATGCAAAGAGTGCAAAGCTGTCATCAAGGCAAAGGGTGGCTACTTTGAAGAATCTTAACACTTTTTTTGGTTACTACAACATTCCATATGTGGTTTTGATGTCTTCACCATTATTCTACAATGTAGAAAATAGTAAAAATAAAAACCCTTGAATGTGTAGTGTTCTAAAACTTTTGACCAGTAGTGTATAAATAAACATTTTAGAGTTTAAGTGGTTTATAAGATGTTAATAAACATTCAAAGTTTAGAAATGGTTTTATTAAATGTTTAGTAAACATTTGTCAAGTCCTGGAACACACACACTTAATAGTTTTCTATACAAAATATTATTATCTAGAACGTTTTCAGTCTCGCCTGCCTACCGTACTCTATAAAGCTTTACTTGTAAAGGCTTAAAATGACGTTAACTGCTAACTCTCTCCGTCTCCTCCAGGCTTCACCACTCTGACCTACCTGCGCGTCCACGCCCAGAAGCACCACGGCCAGGAGTGGAAGGAGAGCGCTGGCGGCTTCGGCGGCACGGGCTCAAGTGGTGTTCTTGTGTGCCAGCTGTGCGGGGTGCACTGCAAGACCCCCACCCAGCTGCAGGGCCACATGGGCACCCACAGTACTGGGGGCCAAGGGGGCTCCTCCGGCACTGTTCCTGCTAGCGGGGCGTCTAGCTCCTCTGTGTCCCTCAGCAACATGGTGTCTGCCCCAACTGTCTACGTCAACAGCAACGCAGTGGTGGACCTGCTGGTGTCGGACTGCTCCAGCATACAACCTCAGTCCCACAGTTAGCAGAGCCGCAGTTGAACTTCAGCCACTTGAGTCCCTAAGACCCGTAGTAATAAGGTTAGGAGGCTTGCTTAGGGGAGAGCCTCAGTTGTAAACTTTGGCCCCTCTAAGTCCCATAGCTAGAGGAAGAGGGGGGTGGAAAGAAGGGTCTGGCTTAGGACAGAGAAAGTATGCAAGAATATTGTAGAGCGAGGAGGAGGGGGACATTGTATGTCCTGTACGCTGATTCGATGATGCTAGATAACGACAAATACAGACGTGTCCCCAACGTGGCTGCACTCTCTCTCTTTCAGTACTCCCATGACACTGTGGACTTGTCTGCTCTATCCCTCTCCCTCCCTCCTTTCTCTCCCCCTTGCCCTCCCCCAGTCCCAGCAACTACTCCCCTCTGCTAATAATGCACCATGTACTGTAACTCAATGTCAGTCACACCAACCACCTCTCCTTTTGTTTATTTTGTCGCTCTCTTCTCCAAACATTCATAAGATAGACTTGTAGTAAGTTGGGGAGTGATGTAATAGGAACATGATATAACAAGGGGGTATGTAGAAAGAGTCTATTCTGACAGAGAATGAGAGGTTCAGGGGGTGAATTGCACATAAGTCAGAGGCTGCTATCCTCCAGAAATGAAGAGGAGTAGATGTGACGTTTTAATTGTGTAATGCTGTGAGCATATGGATGTAGTTTGTTTTTAAATAGGGCCAACGCTGGATCTGGAGGTTCGCCCATACCCACTGGGCAGACACTGGTTGAATCAACGTTGTTTCCATGTCCTTTCAATGAACCAATGTGGAATAGACGTTGAATTGATGTCTGTGCCCAGTGGGTACTGTGTTGGTGTTTATGAACAGTGGAGGGGTGTACTGCATCGATGTGTTTCAGGTACAGTGGAGAGAGAGAGAGAAACAATTGGCAAAGTTGCGTTCAGGAGTGTCAAGCACCTTAAAAATGTGGACGTTTAATCCGCTGAAGGTTCAGACAGGTTTCGTAAAGATGCATTTGCTCTGCGTCTTCCTCTTTGGGCACAACCACATTTAATACATAATGGTTATTCTTATTACTGCTACTGTACAGCCACATTCATGACATATTTCACTGACACCTAAAAACACAATTTGCATTAAAGTGAAGCTAGCTAATACTACCTACAAGAACGTTAGCAGCAGCCCCCCCTTATGCTAAAGATGGTTGAAAACAAATATTTTAAGAAAGTATCGATTGATTCAGTCAAAAGAATTGTACCCATGTCTGCCATTTTATTTCTTTGTAACTGTTATTGCCATAGTGTTCTTTGTTTTGTTCCTAGCACGAGTCCACCATATTAAAAAAACTAATTCATTAACACCACCATGTATAGCACACAGCATTTGAGTACAACTCGTATTATAACTTAGCGCTCTCCATGAATCTGAGGAGAAAGATCACCTTTCCTCAGATATCTTTGATTGTTTGTTTGACATTTTCAGTGGTTAAGAGTGATGTCATGGAAGGGCTTAAAAGGTCATGTCGAGATATGAATATCCAGGAACTTTATACTACTAGCATTTGATGGCCCACCCTTGGTATGCTTTCAACAAATCCCAGTTTTGTTGTGAAGTACTTCATTTAATCAGTTTAGTGTTGGTATGTTATATATTTTTTTTTAAATGCTTCTAATGATTTAATTTGAGACTTGTTCTTCCTGTTGAGAAAAGTAGTGTTTTATTAAAAGTTATTTTAGGTTTCCCGTGTTAAGCAACAACAAAAAAATACCTCTATTCTAGGAACCTGTACAGCTCTTGTGATACATCGTAATGCCTTATTGTACTCAACTGCTATTTTAATTATTTTATTCTGAACTATTTTAAATCTTAGTCATGGATTCATTAAGAATACTAATGGGATGTATTTATTATATTTTTATATTTCTCAACAGTATGCATGTCTGAACAGTTAGAGCAAACAGTTGATGCTTACCGTGATCATGAATATTACGTTATTATTTTGTAGATGAAGTATAGAGATCATGTTATTATTTTGTCATTTTTGACTATTAAAAGTAAAAGCAGTAAACATATGAGGTGAGGGTGTGTCCATTATTTGTGTGTGTGTTACATGCTTGACAGAGAAGGGTTTGGATTTTGTGTTGATACGGTGCAGTGAAAATGGTGGGTAGTGGCATGCAGCTGGTAACACAGTGTGTGTGTGTGTGTGTGTGTGTTGGTATCTTTGACTTAAAATATGTTAAGCGTGAGATGAGCATGTAACCTTGACCCCTGTTGTGTAATCGTATTTGGCTCTGGCTCCTGTGCGTGTGTTGCTGCACACTGAGTAATCCCTCTGCACCGATACTAATAATAATCATGATGAAATATACAGTCCCTACAATAGTATATCTCTCTTTTCCTGGGAATGAAAGCGCATGTGATCTTACTACTGTGCAGATCTGGTCCTTTCTAAACCAATATTAGCATGTGTATTTTCTGACAGATATAAACGGGTGTAAACAAGGGTTTCTTCCATATTCTCTCCTGAAGAGGTCTTCCTGTATTTTTGTGGGGAATGTTTTGGATGCAGCTTGCAAACTGTCTTTATATTGTATTTTATTCCAAATATTATATATATTTCTTTTACAAAGTAGTACTTGTTGATACTCTTCCAATGTGTAACGTTATACACAGTTTACAATGCCCCCATTGTGTTTTATATTTCTATGGTCAGAATGAACTGTTCTGCCGTTCTACTAAAGCATCAGGACCTTTCTTGAGCCACTTTCTCAGCTGTGGAGTGAGGGCATTAAAGTTGCCGAAAAACCATTCCGTAACGAAATACATTACCCTAGTTTACCAATCTCTCTGACATAACTACTATTCTAAAAAATAAAGCATGCTGATTGCCTGCCATGCATTGCTCCCTGTGAGATAGTTCATCCCATCTCCAGACCATCTTGATTTATTTTGCAGAATGGAGGTATATCTCTCCATTCTCAAAATGTTCTACTGCACCTGGAGGGCAACTGAAATTGTTCCCGGGGGCAGTTATCAGTCGACAGACCTGCTGGACTGTCAAACACCAATTATTGGTGACCAAAGTGAATATGCTAACAATACATACATACAATACAAGACAATTCATAGGCAACCCCAGGAACCACCCTAGACATACAGTACCAGTCAAAAGGGTTTTTATTTACTTTTACCATTTTCTACATTGTTGAATAATAGCGAAGACATCAAAACTATGAAATAACACATGGAATGTTGTAGTAACCAAAAAAGTGTTAAATCAAAATGTATTTTATATTTTAGGTTCTTCAAAGTAGTCCCCCTTTGCATTGATGACAGCTTTGCACACTCTTGGCATTCTCTCAAACAGCTTCACAAGGAAGTCACCAGGAATGCATTTCGATTAACAGGTGTGCCTTGTTAAACGTTAATTTGTGGAATTTCTTTCCTTCTTATTGCGTTTGATTTAATCAGTTGTGTTGTGACAAGGTAGGGGTGGTATACAGATGGTAGCCCTATTTGGTAAAAGACAACGTCCATATTATGACGAGAACAGCTCAAATGAGCAAAGAGAAACGACAGTCCATCATTGCTTTTAAGACATGAAGGTCAGTAACTCCGTAAGGGTTAAGAACTTTGAAAGTTTCTTCAAGCGCAGTCGCATAAACCATCAAGCGCTATGATGAAACTGGCTCTCACGAAGACCGCCACAGGGAAGGAACAGACTGTTGGAAAAGCATTCCAGGTGAAGCTGGTTGAGAGAATGCAATGCTTTCATCAAGGCAAAGGGTGGCTACTTTGAAGAACCTAACATGTAATCTATACTTAGATTATTTTAAACACCTTTTTTGGTTACTACAACATTCTGTATGTGTTTTTTCATAGTTTTGATGTCTTCACTATTATTCTACAATGTAGAAAATAGTAAAAATAAAGACAAACCCTTGAATGAGTAGGTGTGTCCAAATGTTTGACTGATACTGCATGTAAACAATGTTTACATTCCAAAGGTTCTCTCGGGACCATGGCTCTGGGCCCCCAAACTATTTTATAATGTGAATGATTATCAATATTGGAAATGTTACAGCCCTCACCATATGTATTTGGACAGTGAACCTAACATTTTAAATTTGACACTATATTCAAGCATTTTGGATTTGTATCATATGAGGCGACAGTACACCTTTTATTTCAGGGTATTGTCAGACAGTTACAGCCAAAAATACACTGAACAAAAATATAATTTAAAAAAAACATGCAACAATTTCAAAGATTTTACTGGATTACAGTTCATATAAGGAAATCAGTCAATTGAAATAAACTCATTAGGTCCTAATCTATGAATCTCACATGACTGGGAATACAAATACTCATCTGTTGGTCACAGATACCCTTTGAAAAAAAAGTTGCGGCGTGGATCAGAAAACCAGTCAGTATCTGGTGTGACCACCATTTGCCTCATGCAGCGCAACACATCTTGTTCGCATAGAATTGATCAGGCTCTTAGTTGTGGCTTGTGGAATGTTGTCCCACTCCTCTTCAATGGCTGGGTGAAGTTTCTGGATATTGGCGGGAACTGAAACATGCTGTCGCACACATCGATCCAGAGCATCCCAAACATGCTCAAAGGGTGACATGTTTGGTGAGTATGCCGGTCAGGGAAAAACTGGGACATTTTCAGCTTGCAGGAATTGTGTACAGATCCTTGCGACATGGGGCCATGCAGTATTATGCTGAAACATGAGGAGATGGCGGCCGATGAATGGCACGACAGTGGGCTTCAGGATCTCACCACTGTATCTCTGTGCACTCAAATTCCCATTGATAAAACGCAATTGTGTTCATGGTCCGAAGCTCATGCCTTCCCATATCATAACCCCACTGCCACCATGGGGCACTCTGTTCACAAGTTGATGTCGGCAAACCGCTCGCCCACACGACACCATACACGCTATCTGTCTGGTACAGTCGATACCAGGATTCATCCGTGAAGAGCACAGTTCTCCAGCGTGACAGTGGCCATCGAAGGTGAGCATTGGCCCACTGAGGTCGGTTACAACACCAAACTGCAGTCAGGTCTAGACCCTGGTGAGGACGACGAGCATGCAGATGAGCTGTCCGGATGGCTGGTCTCAGACGATCCCGCAGGTGAAGAAGCCGGATGTGGATGTCATGGGTTGACGTGGTTACACATGTTCCTTGCCCTCTAAATACACCTCTGCTGTCTTCAACCAGGATCTCAGCGATCACTGCCTCATTGCCTGGTTGCGTAATGGGTCCGTGGTCAAACGACAACCCCTCATCACTGTCAAACGCTCCCTAAAACACTTCAGGGAGCAGGTCTTTCTAACCGACCTGGTCCGGGTATCCTGGAAGGATATTGACCTCATCCCGTCAGTAGAGGATGCCTGGTTCTCTTCAAAAGTGCTTTCCTCTCCATCTTAAATAAGCATGCCCCATTCAAAAAATGTAGAACTAAGAACAGAAATAGCCCTTGGTTCACCCCAGACTTGACTGCTCTTGACCAGCACAAAAACATCCTGTGGGGTTCAGCATTAGCATAGAATAGCCCCCGTGATATGCAACTCTTCAGGGAAGTCAGAAACCAATATACTCAGTCAGTTAGGAAAGCAAGGGCTAGCTTTTTCAAACTGAAATTTGCTTCCTGTAGCACTAATTCCAAAAAGTTTTGGGACACTGTAAAGTCCATGGAGAATAAGAGCACCTCCTCCTAGCTACCCACTGCACTGAGGATACGAAACATTTTCACCACCGATAAATCTACGATAATCGATAGTTTCAATAAGCATTTTTCCATGGCTGTCCATGCTTTCCACCTGGTTACCCTACCCCAGCCAACACCTCAGCACGCCCTGCAGCAATTTGAACCCCTCTTCTCCTTCACCAAAATCCAAACAGCTGATGTTCTGAAAAAGCTACAAAATCTGGATCCCTACAAATCAGCTGGGCTAGACAATCTGGACCCTCTCTTTCTAAAATGATCCGCCAAAATTGTTGCAACCCCTATTCCTAGCCTGTTCAACCTCTCTTTCGTATTGTCTGAGATCCCCAAAGATTGGAAAGCTGCCGCGGTCATCCCCCTCTTCAAAGGGGGAGACACCTTAGACCCAAACTGTTATAGACCTACTGTATATCCATCCTGCCCTGCCTTTCTAAAATCTTCAAAAGCCAAGTAAATAAACAGATCACCGACCATTTCGAATCCCACCGTACCTTCTCCACTATGCAGTCTGGTTTTCCGAGCTGGTCATGGGTGCACCTCAGCCACGCTCAAGGTCCTAAACGGTATCATAACTGCCATTGTAGAAAAGGCCCATGGAGTTGGTGGAATAATCCTTTAATTCATTGCCATTTACTCAGCTGGGCCAGGGGCGCTTTAATTAGGTCAGGTGGAAATGTCCGACAGATCTCAACTCCATAAAAGGAGGAAATTGCCATCGCCTGATCTCGCTGCTTTCTCTTCCTGAACTCCATCTGATCCAAAAGTTCTGTGCGTCCATGAATCCACACTACTCAGTAAATATACCACTTTATGGTTAAAGGAATTCCTGCCTCAGTCTCATCCATTCCTCTGTCACCTGACACGTGACCACCTGTTCACCTTCACTGTCAGTCATCCTACCTGTCCAGCGACCCACACAGATTCCACTAATCTTTCAGCCATCGATAAACAACAATACTGTGCAGCCGTATTCATCGACCTGGCCAAGGCTTTCGAGTCTGTCAATCACCTCATTCTTATCGGCAGACTCAATAGCCTTGGCTTCTCAAATGACTGCATCGCCTGGTTCACCAACTACTTCTCAGATAGAGTTCAGTGTGTCAAATCGGAGGGCTTGTTGTCCGGACGTCTGGCAGTCTCTATGGGGGTGCCACAGGGTTAAATTCTCAGGCTAACCCTTTTCTCTGTTTATTTCAATGATGTCGCTCTTGCTGCTGGTGATTCAGTAAAAACAGCTTTCCCAAACCTCAAAAGAAACAAGGTGAGAGCTTTTATACAGGCTGTTAGTGCGGAACAGACAGATGAATACGCAGTGAAAACCAAGAAAGAGAAGGTTGCTGTACCAAAACACAGTAGCATTCAGATTGAGTTTCTTCAGACAGAAATTTGCATCCTGTAGCTCCAACTCCAAAAAGTTCTGGGACACTGTGAAGTCCATGGAGAACAAGAGCACCTCCTCCCAGCTGCCCACTTCAACAAGCATTTCTCAACGGCTGGCCATGCCTTCCGCCTGGCTACTCCAACCTCGGCCAACAGCTTCACCCCCCCGCAGCTACTCGCCAAAGCCTCTCCAGGTTCTCCTTTACCCAAATCCAGATAGCATATGTTCTGAAAGAGCTGCAAAACCTGGACCCGTACAAATCAGCTGGGCTTGACAATCTGGACCCTCTATTTCTGAAACTATCCGCCGCCATTGTCGCAACCCCTATTACCAGCCTGTTCAACCTCTCTTTCATATCGTCTGAGATCCCCAAGGATTGGAAAGCTGCCGCAGTCATCTCCCTCTTCAAAGGGGGAGACACCCTGGACCCAAACTGTTACAGACCTATATCCATCCTGCCCTGCCTATCTAAGGTCTTCGAAAGCCAAGTCAACAAACAGGTCACTGACCATCTCGAATCCCACCGTACCTTCTCCGCTGTGCAATCTGGTTTCCGAGCCGGTCACGGGTGCACCTTAGCCACGCTCAAGGTACTAAAAGATATCATAACCGCCATCGATAAAAGACAGTACTGTGCAGCCGTCTTCATCGACCTTGCCAAGGCTTTCGACTCTGTCAATCACCATATACTTATCGGCAGACTCAGTAGCCTCGGTTTTTCGGATGACTGCCTTGCCTGGTTCACCAACTACTTTGCAGACAGAGTTCAGTGTGTCAAATCGGAGGGCATGCTGTCCGGTCCTCTGGCAGTCTCTATGGGGGTGCCACAGGGTTCAATTCACAGGCCGACTCTTTGCTCTGTATATAGCAATGATGTTGCTCTTGCTGCGGGCAATTCCCTGATCCACCTCTACGCAGACGACACCATTCTATATACATCCGGCCCGTCCTTGGACACTGTGCTATTTAACCTCCAAACGAGCTTCAATGCCATTACAACACTCCTTCCGTGGCCTCCAACTGCTCTTAAACGCTAGTAAAACCAAATGCATGCTTTTCAACCGTTCGCTGCCTGCACCCGCACGCCTGACCAGCATCACCACCCTGGATGGTTCCGACCTTGAATATGTGAACATCTATAAGTACCTAGGTGTCTGGCTAGACTGTAAACTCTCCTTCCAGACTCATATCAAACATCTCCAATCAAAAATCAAATCTAGAGTCGGCTTTCTATTCCGCAACAAAGCCTCCTTCACTCACGCCGCCAAACTTACCCTAGTAAAACTGACTATCCTACCGATCCTCGACTTCGGCGATGTCATCTACAAAATGGCCTCCAACACTCTACTCAGCAAACTGGATGCAGTTTATCACAGTGCATCCGTTTTGTCACTAAAGAACCTTATACCACCCACCACTGCGACCTGTATGCTCTAGTCGGCTGGCCCTCGCTACATATTCGTCGCCAGACCCACTGGCTCCAGGTCATCTACAAGTCCATGCTAGGTAAAGCTCCGCCTTATCTCAGTTCACTGGTCACGATGGCAACACCCATCCGTAGCACACGCTCCAGCAGGTGTATCTCACTGATCATCCCTAATTTGGCCACCTTTCGTTCCAGTTCTCTGCTGCCTGTGACTGGAACGAATTGCAAAAATCGCTGAAGTTGGAGACTTTTATCTCCCTCACCAACTTCAAACATCTGCTATCTGAGCAGTTAACCGATCGCTGCAGCTGTACATAGTCTATTGGTAAATAGCCCACCCATTTTTACCTACCTCATCCCCATACTGTTTTTATTTATTTACTTTTCTGCTCTTTTGCACACCAATATCTCTACCTGTACATGACCATCTGATTATTTATCACTCCAGTGTTAATCTGCAAAATTGTAATTATTCGTCCACCTCCTCATGCCTTTTGCACACAATGTATATAGACTCCCCTTTTTTTCTACTGTGTTATTGACTTGTTAATTGTTTACTCCATGTGTAACTCTGTGTTGTCTGTTCACACTGCTATGCTTTATCTTGGCCAGGTCGCAGTTGCAAATGAGAACTTGTTCTCAACTAGCCTACCTGGTTAAATAAAGGTGAAATAAAACATGAAAAAAATTGGAAGGAGTCTCTGAACAAACTGGTTTATGCCTATAACTGCACCCGTTGTGAAGTGACTGGCTATTCACCATTTTATCTTCTGTTTGGGAGATCACCCAGGCTTCCAGTTGATATGCTCTTTGGATTGTGTACAGAGGCAGATTCCAGTAACCAGCGAGACTACGTGGAGAACTGGAAATGAGGGATGGAAGAAGCATACGCCATTGCAAATGAAAATGCTCAGAAAGCCGCTGAAAGAAGTAAGAAGTACTATGACACTAAAGTTAGGAGTTCAGTGCTACAGCCTGGCGAACGAGTTCTGATTAAAAACCAGACACCATGAGGAGGACCAGGCAAACTCCGTAACTATTGGGAAGATACAATTCACACAGTGGTGAGACAAATGGGTTCAGACCTGCCAATTTATGAATTGTGACCAGAAAAGGGTAGGGGACGCTCCAGGGTCCTGCACAGAAACCTGCTCATGTCCTGTGACCACTTACCTTTTGAGACACAACCAGAAATTACCAAAGTGGACAAAAGTCAGAAAACGAGGAGACACCAGCCTGCATCACAGCCTCTAGATTCTGATGAAGACAGCGGGGATGAATATGACCTTCATCATGAGCCGCTACAGGTTCCCACATCTCCTACAGTACCTGAGGAGAGGAATGCTGAACCAGAGAGAGAGTGGGAACACAGGCCTCCAATAGTGAAACAGACAGTTGCAGTGCCAGTCCCTGATACGCTATCAGCACAGCCTCTTGTTGAAAAGCGGCTGGAGGACACAACAACATTTAAAAACCCGCCTGCTGAGGAGATGAACTTGCCTGCTGAAAATTTGCCTGATGATCGTCCACCAAGTGCCTTTCCTTCATTAACTGATGCGGCTGAACCTGAGGAACCAGCCTACCAGCTGCCACAAAGAGAGAGACACCCTCCAAGACGTATCACCTATGATCAGATTGGTATTCCTTCCTGCTACAGTATCCAGCCACAACCACAGTTGTTCCCTGTCTACTCTGCACCAGGACTGGTTCCATGGCTGCCATCAGTACAGCAATGTTACTTTCAGCCACCTTACATGTATGGGCTTCAGCAAACATGAGGCTACAGAGTTGACATGTTTGACCATGGACTACTGTCTGATTTCACAGACTTTCAAAAGAGACAATTTGCAGACTATGCATATAGAACATTAAAATTGATGGACTGTTGATCAATAGTATGAGAAAAGACTGCTTATGTTATATAGCTGGTCAACAGATATGGACTGTGAATATAACTTGTTAGTTATATTTGAACAATAACCCTTGCTCAAGTATTACCTTACAGAAGAGGATTTTCTAGGTCCAGTGCATACGGACTGTTGAAGACAATTTTGGTAATGTTGGGACAACATTTATTTTGTCGGGGAGAGTGTGACAGGTTAAAGGAAATATTCATAGCCTGTTATACATTAAAAAGTATTAGTAAGTTCATAGTATGTGAGGATCTTAACTTCTTGGATATAGGGGAGTCCTTCTGTAGCTCAGTTGGTAGAGCATGGCGCTTGTAACGCCAGGGTAGTGGGTTCGATTCCCGGGACCACCCATACGTAGAATGTATGCACACATGACTGTAAGTCGCTTTGGATAAAAGCGTCTGCTAAATGGCATATATTAGGGGGCGCTCTTTTAATTTATGGATAAAAAAAACGTTCCAATTTTAAACAAGATATTTTGTCATGAAAAGATGCTCGACTATGCATAGAATTGACACCTTTGGAAAGAAAACACTCTGACGTTTCCAAAACTGCAAAGATATTGTCTGTGAGTGCCACAGAACTAATGCTACAGGCGAAACCAAGATGAAACTTCAAACAGGAAGTGAGCCAGATTTTTGAGGCGCTGTGTTCCAATGTCTCCTTATATGGCTGTGAATGCGCCAGGAACGAGCCTACACTTTCTGTCTTTTCCCCAAGGTGTCTGCAGCATTGTGACGTATTTGTAGGCATATCATTGGAAGATTGACCATAAGAGACTACATTTACCAGGTGTCTGCCTGGTGTCCTCCGTCGAAATTGGTGCGTAATCTCCAGCTGCATGTATTTTCCCATGTGATTCAGAGGAGAAACAAAACTGCCACGAATGACTTAACATCGAATAGATATGTGAAAAACACCTTGAGGATTGATTCTGAACAAAGTTTGCCATGTTTCTGTCGATATTATGGAGTTAATTTGGAAGTTTGGCGTTTTGATGACTGAATTTTCGGGGTTTTTTCTCAGCCAAACGTGATGAACAAAACGGAGCGATTTCTCCTACACAAATAATCATTTTGGAAAAACTGAACATTTGCTATCTAACTGAGAGTCTCCTCATTGAAAACATCCGAAGTTCTTCAAAGGTAAATTATTTTAGTTGAATGCTTTTCTTGTTTTTGTGAAAATGTTGCCTGTTGAATGCTAGGCTTAATGCTATGCTAGCTATCAATACTCTTACACAAATGCTTGTTTTGCTATGGTTGAAAAGCATATTTTGAAAATCTGAGATGACAGTGTTGTTAACAAAAGGCTAAGCTTGAGAGCCAATATATTTATTTCATTTCATTTGCGATTTTCATGAATAGTTAACGTTGCGTTATGGTAATGAGCTTGAGGCTATAATTACGATCCCGGATACGGGATTGCTCGTCACAACAGGTTAACCTGTTACTCCTACCCCCTACTTTTTCGAACATTCTGTTAAAAATCGCGCAACATTTCAGCGCCCTGCTACTCAGGCCAGGAATATAGTATATGCATATGATTAGTATGTGTGGATAGAAAACACTCAGACGTTTATAAAACTGGTTAAATCACGGCTGTGACTATAACAGAACGTGCGTTTCATCGAAAAGTGCAGGAAAATCTGATCACTGAAAATGGAAAAATATATCCATCCGCCACTTCAACCCTTGTTATAGGCGAACGACATTAAATGGGGCTGAGGTTGCAGTACCTACAGCTTCCACACGATGTCAACAGTCTTGTCATTTGCCTAGTCTTTGTTTCTTGGTCAAACGAACAAGAGACAGGCTTTTTCTTCAGGTCTACGACCGGATATTTTGCTTGAGATTTACCCGGACATTATTTCCAGACGTACCCCTATAGAATACACTTCGTCTCGTGATTAATTTGATCGCTTATTAACGTTTACTAATACCTAAAGTTGCATTTACAAAAGTATTTCGAAGTGTTTTGTGAAAGTTTATCGTCAACTTTTTTAATAAAAAAAAATGACGTTACGTTATAAGACGCTATTTTTTTCCGTTTATCACAGTCTTCATAGATCGATATCTAGGCTATATATGGACCGATTTAATCGAAAAAAATACCCAATAGTGATTATGGGACATCTAGGAGTGCCAACAAAGAAGATGGTCAAGGGTAATGAATGTTTTATTTGTGCGGTTTGTGTAGCGCCGACTATGCTAATTATTTTGTTTACGTCCCCTGCGGGTCTTTTGGGGTGTTACATGCTATCAGATAATAGCTTCTCATGCTTTCGCCGAAAAGCATTTTAAAAATCTGACTTGTGGCCTGGATTCACAACGAGTGTAGCTTTAATTCAATACCCTGCATGTGTATTTTAATGAACGTTTGAGTTTTAACTAGTACTATTAGCATTTAGCGTAGCGCATTTGCATTTCCAGATGTCTAGATGGGACGCCTGCGTGTCAGGTAGGAGCAAGAGGTTAACGACCGTTCCACAGGAGCATGTTCATTAATTGTTTATGGTTCATTGAACAAGCATGGGAAACAGTGTTCAAACCCTTTACAATGAAGATCTGTGAAGTTATTTGGATGTTTACGAATTATCTTCGAAAGACAGGGTCCTGAAAAAAGGAAGTTAATTTTTTTTCCGAGTTTACAATCTCGTGGCTTTCCTCACAATTTAGAGGCATAGCTCTCTAGAAGCCTCGCCTTTCCAAATCATAATTCTAACTATTGATTAATTATCCAACACAAATTTAGAATGACAGTCCTTAGTGCTTCAATATGGTTCTATCACTTTAATCTATCACTTTAATTTAAGCGTACACTGACAATGGCAGAATGTACATTTATGTTAAGGGATTTTTTTTATCAATATTGACTTATTATGTATACATTTCAATCAGGACGGACTAATCAGAATACTATTATGTTACTGTATATGTATGAATTTTACTAGTACTGAATATAATGTGTGTAAATATAATCAAGAATTAGAACAATGACTGTCTGTTCCTTGGTAGAAATGAATGAACTTATCACTAGACTGGCTAGAATGCTTATCTACACAGGCAGACCTTGGCTCGGATCATAAATTATCTAAATTAGGAGAGACGATGTGGGAAGGCTTGAGAACTATACAGCCTTTGTACCAGGGTGAAAAAGAGACGGGACAGTTTGAAAACTAATGACGTCATTTTCAGTTTATAACCTGTGGTAAACTGTATCATGTTCAGTACTCTCGAGAATAAACGCTGCTGATTGATTTTGAGACTGGTCTCTGTCCATTTTATGCAAATAAGAGTCTTACAAATTCTTAGGAATTGACAGAGTGTTTAATTTTAATTGGGTATTAAAAACATAGGAATTTAATTATTGTAACAATTTACATTGACATATTCATCTTATATTTCTAGCATGAACTATTCTCATCAATTGTGGTAATGACAGATTGGTATCTCAATGCATTCTTAGTCTAAATTACTATTCATTTCTATCACGACATGACCCAGATGCAAACACAGGAGATGGATAGTACAGATCATTTATTACAATCACGGGGCAGGTAGAGGACGACGGGAAAGCACGCTGGTAAGACCTGACAATACAAGACAAACTGGCAGACAAACAGAGAACACAGGTATCAATACACAGGGGATAATGGGCAGATGGGTGACATCTTTTATTTTACCAGGCAAGTCCGTTTCAATGACGGCCTCGGTGGGTTAACTGCCTGTTCAGCGGCAGAACGACAGATTTGTACCTTGTCAGCTCGGGGGTTTGAACTTGCAACCTGCCAGTTACTAGTCCAACACTCTGACCACTAGGCTACCCTGCCGCCCCAGGGGGAGGAGACAAGCACAAAGAGGTGAAAAGATCAGGAATTTCACAGTGTGCAGACCTCCACAATCAACCTGATATCCCAAATAAACAAAAGCCTAAATCAATTACGGGCATGGTTGACCACACTCCTCCCTCCCTGCACTCATCCTTCTGCCGTTTCTTCATGTTCTTCTTCAGATAGTGTTTCAGTTCGTCCTCCCAATGGCACATGTTCAAAGTAGATGTACTGTACATAATTAATTTTCTCTCTTGCTCCCATTCCCAATTGTATATAATATAGTCAGGAGTCTAGTAAAAATGACGGTCTGTTCCTTTGTACAAATGAATGAACTATCTCCAGATGGCAGGAACGGACTATCTCCAGACTGTCTAGAATGCTGATTTACAATGACTGACCTTGGCTTTAGGCGAGGAGGGAAGGCTCGAGAACTATAGGGCCTCTCTACCCGTGTCATGAAGAGATAGAACATTTAGAAAACGCTGACGTCATTTTCAGTTTATAACCTGTGGAAAAATGTGTCTGTACCAGTACTCTCTTGAATTAAACGCTGTTACCTGACTTTTAAGACCGGGGCTCTGTCCATTATTATAAAAATATTGGGTCTTACAATCCCTTAGAATGCATTGACAGAGAAAATAATTCTGATTGAGAAATAATACAGAGGAATTTAGAATTACACAGTGTGCAGACCTCCACAATCAACATGATATCCCAAATAAACAAAAGCCTAAATCAATTACGGGCATGGTTGACCACACTCCTCCCTCCCTGCACTCATCCTTCTGCCGTTTCTTCATGTTCTTCTTCAGATAGTGTTTCAGTTCGTCCTCCCAATGGCATATGTTCAAAGTAGATGACCCTTGATAAAGTCTTTCACCTGAGCCGCCACTGTCCTTTACAGTCCATTATGTCTTGTACATTTTCCGACCAGTACACCAATTTTTCAGTTTTTGATTTGTTAAAAAAGTTTGAAATATCCAATAAATGTCATTCCACTTCATGACTGTGTCCCACTTGTTGTTGATTCTTCACAAAAAAATAGAGTTTTATATCTTTATGTTTGAAGCCTGAAATGTGGCAAAAGGTCGCAAAGTTCAAGGGGGCCGAATACTTTCGCAAGGCACTGTATGTGTTGTTGTCTTGCTATGTTGTCTTAGGTTTCTCTTTATGTAGTGTTGTCTCTCTTGTCGTGATGTGTGTTTTGTCCTATATTTTTCTTTATTTTATTTTTTAAAATCCCAGCCCCCGTCCCCGACAGGAGGCCTTTTGCCTTTTGGTAGGCCGTCATAGTGAATAAGAATTTGTTCTTAACTGACTTGCCTAGTTAAATTAAAGGTTAAATAAAATCAAATAAAACATTTCCCCGATGCAAAACTCAAGTGGGGAGTTACATGCAGCTATCTTTTCAGTATATTAAACACAAGCAAGACACAGACTTGCAATTTAATGTTGTTTTTTCATGATCACCGCAATCATTGTCTAAGCAGGAGGCGGACAGGCACTCAAAATAGTAGTTATTCTTTCAGAAACTCTGGCAAGTGGGTACTATTAGCTTACATCATCACACAAAATGCTTTTTTTTTTTATAATCACACAAAACGCTTGTGCCTTTTACTGAGGAGTTGCTTGCGTCTGGTCACTCTACCAAAAAGGCCTAATTGGTGGAGTGCTTTAGAGATGGTTGTCCTTCTGGAAGTTTCTCCCATCTCCACAGAGGAACTCTGGAGCTCTGTCAGAGTGACCATCGGGTTCTTTGTCACCTCCCTGACCAAGGTGCTTCTCCCCTGATTGCTAAGTTTGGTCTTGTTGGTTCCAAACTTATTCCATTTAAGAATGATGGAGGCTAGTGTGTTCTTGGGGACCTTCAATGCTGCAGAAATGTTTTGGTACCCTTCCCCAGATCTGTGACTCAACACAATCCTGTCTCTGAGCTCTACGGACAATTCCTTTGACCTCATCGCTTGGTTTTTGCTCAGACATGCACTGTCAACTGTGGGACCTTACATAGACAGGTGTGTGCCTTTCCAAATCATGTCCAATCAATTGGATTGACCACAGGTGGACTCCAATCAAGTTGTAGAAACATCTCAAGGATGATCATTGGAAACAGGATGCACCTGACCTACATTTCCATTCTCGTAGCAAAGGGTCTGAATACTTATGGAAATAAGTTATTACTCTTTTTTAGAAATTGCAAACATTCTAAAAAGCTGTTTTCACTTTGTCATTATGGGGTATTGTGCGTAGATTGCTGAGGATTTTTATTAATTTAATCAATTTTAGAATAAGTCTTCAACGTAACAAAATGTGGAAAAAGTCAAGGGCTCTGAATACTTTCCGAAGGCACAGTATATTGAAATGTAAGTTCAAATCACCGTCAAATGTTTATTTCAGCTGTTCAGAAATATGAGGCAGAGATATGCTACATCATCATGGTTCAGAATAGGGTGAGCTAAGAAATAAATGTGAAAGGAAGGGGAATATGAGTAGCAGCTGTGTAAAATAACACATGCATAGAGCCTTCTTACTATTACAGGGCTTTAGACTAACATTTCCCCCTGGTGTCACTAGTGCCACTAACTTTGATAGTTGGTAGCACCAGCCCATGATTTGGTCGCACCCACATCATGATTTGGTCGGACCCAAATCATGAAAGTATGATAAATAGACGACCTAGGTATTCAAGAAACAAGTTGTTTCATCTAACACGTCCAAGCAGGAATGAAAGATTCAAGATAATTTGATGTGCAACCTAATCCACTGATTGTCATACATTGTGGGTTGACAATTAATTATAGTTGCTATATTTTACTGTCAAAATAGGACTCCAAGAATTGTCCGCAATTGCATTTTGAAATGTTATACAATCAGAACACATTTTTCTGTTGAGCACATGGGGGGAGAGGAGAGTGGCTTGTTCATCACAGCAGCAGGCTCCAGCGAGGGCAGGGACAGGGGCAGAAACTTTCATTACAAGAATCATGATAATGCACTTTACTGTTTTACCAAATCATGGTTTTAGCTGCCCCAAAAAATAGGACATTTTGAGTGAGGTGACAATGTAGAATGTGCTCTTTCTATGTTTATATCCACCCTTTCCATTTTTTACGATCCATGATCTTGACTGTCTAACTGATGACGGTCGGAGCAGGTCTCTTTGCTGATGCAGCGTTTGACTTTGAATGTTTGTGTGACCTCAGCTCAGCCTATCAGAAAAAACGGGCCATTGTCCACTGACCAGCCCAAGGCTCATTATAGATTAGTTTAACAGAAATTGCGCAAAATTCTAAAATAAAAATTCTGTCAGCCATGTCATGTTTTTCATTGTTTTATTTTTATGTAATGGGTCTAAGGCACTGCATCTCAGTGCTATAGGCGTCACTACAGACCCTGGTTCGATTCCAGGCTGTAACACAACTAGAGGTAGACCGATTATGATTTTTCAACGCCGATACCGATACCGATTATTGGAGGACCAAAAAAGCCAATGCTGATTAATCGGCCATTTAAAATAAAAGTGTAATAATGACAATTACAACAATACTGAATTAACACTTATTTTAACTTAATATAAAACATCAATCAAATCAATTTAGCCTCAAATAAATAATGAAACATGTTCAGTTTGGTTTAAATAATGCAAAAACAAAGTGTTGGAGAAGAAAGTAATATGTGCCATGTAAAAATGTGTGCCATGTAAAAAAGCTAACGTTTATGTTCCTTGCTCAGAACATATGAAAGTTGGCGGTTCCTTTTAACATGAGACTTCAATATTCCAAGGTAAGAGGTTTTTAGGTTGTAGTTAATATAGTATTTATAGGACTATTTCTCTCTATACCATTTGTATTTCATGTACCTTTGACTAGTGGATGTTCTTATAGGCACTATAGTATTGCCAGTGTAACAGTATAGCTTCCGTCCCTCTCCTCGCCCCTACCTGGGCCCGAACCAAGAACACATCGACAACAGCCACACTCGAAGCATCGTTACCCATCGCTCCACAAAAGCCGCGGCCCTTGCAGCGCAAGGGGAATAACTACTCCAAATCTAAAAGCGAGTGACGTTCGAAACAGTATTACCGCACACCCAGCTAACTAGCTAGCAATTTCACATTGGTTACACCAGCCATTAGGCTGATAGGCTTGAAGTCATAAACAGCGCTGTGCTTGCGAAGAGCTGCTGGCAAAACACACGAAAGTGCTGTTTGAATGAATGATTACAGGCCTGCTGCTGCTCAGTCAGACTGCTCTATCAAATCAGATTTAATTATACCATAATAACACAGAAATACGAGCCTTTGGTCATTAATATGATTGAATCCGGAAACTATCATTTTGATAACAAAACATTTATTATTTCTGTGAAATATGGAACCGTTCGGCAGCCCTAAGTCTAAATATTCTTGTTACATTGCACAACTTTCAATGTATGTCATAATTACGTAAAATTCTGGCAAATTAGTTCGCAATGAGCCAGGCAGCCCAAACTGTTGCATATACCTTGACTCTGCGTGCAATGAACGCAAGAGAAATTACACAATTTCACCTGGTTAATATTGCCTGCTAAACTGGATCAGTAGTTATAACTAGTGATTATGATTGATTGTTTTTGTAAGATAAGTTTAATGCTAGCTAGCAATTTACCTTGGCTTCTACTACATTCGCGTAACAGGCAGGCTACTCGTGTAGTGCAATGGTTAGAGCATTGGACTAGTTAACTGTGCGGTTGCAAGATTGGAACCCCTGAGCTGACAAGGTGAAAATCTGTCGTTCTGCCCCTGAACAAGGCAGTTAACCCACAGTTCCTAGGCAGTCATTGAAAATAAGAATGTGTTCTTAACTGACTTGCCTAGTTAAATAAAAGGTATACAATTGAAAAAGAATAATTTTTAATTGGAAATCGGCAACCAAAAATACAGATTTCTGATTGTTATGAAAACTTGAAATCGGCCCTAATTAATCGGCCATTCCGATTAATCAGTCGACCTCTATTCATAACTGTCCACGATTGGTAGTCCCATAGGGCAGCGCACAATTGGCCCAGCGTTGCTAGGGTTTGGCCGGGGTAGGCCGTCATTGAAAATGAGAATTTGTTCTTAACTAACTTGCCTCGTTAAATAAAGAAAAATTAAATATAAAAACATTTTGTATGCGTCAACAAGGCCAATCTGCCCCTGAGCACTGTTGCTGCCAGACCACATTTATCTAGACTTGGCTATCTGTAAATCTAGGAGAGGCGGTTTTGTGTTATCCTAAAGCAATGTGCTAGTAGTCAACATCTGGAGTCAATTAGACTTTTTTTTTTACAGTTGCAAACCGTCATGTTGTCCAGCTGAGGTGCTAGAGCGTCACCGGGCACAATCATTGGCTGGTCTAAATATTTTGGAAGGGGTAACTATCGGAATTTTGGAAGCCCTTGCACAGCACTTTTATTGTAAAATATATTTGGGGTCAAATACTAACAGTTTGAACATGTGGATCATCCAAGCGGGCACCCCCGGGACTTCGCTAATCGCTTTTTCCAGGACACGAGTTTCGACAGGCCGCTGACCCGACTGCAAAATATCTATGTAAATCTACCTAACTTCGTTCCATTCATTTCGATTTAACAAGCTAGCATGTTTGTGTTAGCTTAGTGGCTAGCTAGCTACCGCTACTGGGCCTTTTTGGCTAGGCCAGAACAGGAGTGAACTAACGTGAGCGGTCTAATGGTACTATAAGAATGAACGTTATCTACCTACCCATGTCATGCTAGCTAACTACTTGTCTTGGTTTTCAAACGTTCGTGGTGTTTTGGCTTAACTAGCTAGTAATGTTGCTAACTGGTCAATGTTAGCTAGCTGCTAAATATTAGCTTTCTAGCTAGCTATTTTTTTGTACTATTGCGATTCAATTTGTAGCCTTGGTTTAATACGTGTTCTATACAGAATGTGTATATTGTCGTTGAAATAACGTTAACTTTGCATACGTTATCTAGCCGGCTGTAAGACGTTAGCTCACTGCCTGATTTTGTCATTTGTGATTGAACGTTGCTGCCAAAAATTGTCACTTAAAAAAAAATCAATGACTGTTCATTAGCTAGGTAGCTGTAACTAACGTTAGCCTGTGTGGACAAGTCCACTGATGCTACAGCAAGCTGGTCATGTTTTAGAAGTATTACATTTCTTTGTAAGCTCAAACTTGTGCAATAACCAAAATATTACTAGTTATCTAAATAAATGGTCAGCTAGCATACAATTAGTCTTATATGCATTTATTTCGATATGGAAAGATAGCGCATTGCGTATTTACAATGCACCGAGTCTCGTCTTTAGCCAACCAGCTAGCTAGCTAGCATGGTCTCAGCGATTCGTATGATTTGCGACGATGTAAAGTTGGTTTTCTATTCACACATTCGGAAATTCATCAGACATTCATCAAAAGCCATTTAAAATTAATAACTAATTCATTGATTGTCACAGAAACATAAAACTAGATATGGTTTATTCTATAAATGTCTAGCATACTTTTACAACTTTTGTTTTGAGTAAAAATTCCAGTTTGATTTGATGGAATGCGTGTGGTCAAAAGTTCTAACGAGTCTGTTATACCCTTTTAGAAGGGGGCTGGCATAAAATTCTGCATCTTCAGTCATATTAAATTAGATTACAGGAAAAAACGGGGGATGAAGGGGTCAGGCCTGACAAACAAAGAAGACAGGTGGATGGATCAAGAGGACCAAGATGGACTTTCCACAGTGGAGATAAGGAAAACTAAGAGTGAACCATAACACACTTTCAAAAGTTTGGGCTCACTTAGAAATGTCCTTGTTTTTGAAAGAAAAGCATTTTTTTTGTCCATTAAAATAACATAAAATTGTTTGGAAATACAGTGTAGACATTGTTAATGTTGTAAATGACTATTGTAGCTGGAAACGGCTGACTTTTAATGGTATGTCTACGTAGGTGTACAGAGGCCCATTTTTCGGCAACCATCACTCCTGTGTTCCAATGGCACGTTGTGGTAGCTAATCCAAGTTTATTGTTTTAAAAGTCTAATTGATCATTAGAAAACCTGTTTACAATTATGTTAACACAGCTGAAAACTGTTGTTCTGATAAAAGAAGCAATAAAACCGGCCTTCTTTAGACTAGTTGAATATCTTGAGCATCAGCATTTGTGGGTTTGATTACAGGCTCAAGGTGGCCAGAAACAAAACTTTCTACTGAAACTCGTCAGTCTATTCTTGTTCTGAGAAATTAAATTGCCAAGAAACTGAAGATCTCGTACAACGCTGTGTACTACATCATTCACAGACCAGCGCAAACTGTCTCTAACCAGAATAGGAGGAGTGGGAGGTCCCGGTGCAAGAGGACAAGTACATTAGAGTGTCTAGTTTGAGAAACAAATGCCTCGCAAGTCCTCAACTGGCAGCTTCATTAAATAGTACCCGCAAAACACCAGTCTCAACGTCAACAGTGAAGAGACGACCTTCCTCCACTCCTTCTATTCTGGTTAGAGCCACAGAGCTGTTCTGTGAAGGATGTAGTACACAGCGTTGTACGAGGTCTTCAGTTTCTTCACAATTTCTCACGTGGAATAGTCATCATTTCTCAGAACAAGAATAGACTGACGAGTTTCTGAAGAAAGTTCTTTGTTTCTGGCCACCTTGAGCCTGTAATCAAACCCACAAATGCTGATGCTCAAGATATTCAACTAGTCTAAAGAAGGCCGGTTTTATTGCTTCTTTTATCAGAACAACAGTTTTCAGCTGTGCTTAAATAATTACAAAAGGGCTTTCTAAACTTGGATTAGCTACCACAACGTGCCATTGGAACACAGGAGTGATGGTTGCTGATAATGGGCCTCTGTACGCCTATGTGGATATTCCATAAAAAACTTCAGTTTCCAGCTACAGTAGTCATTTACAACATTAACAATGTCTACACTGTATTTTTGATACATTTTAATGGATCAAAAAAATGCTTTTCTTTTAAAAACAAGGATGTTTCTAAGTGACCTCAAACTTTAGAATTGTGTGTGTGTGTGTGTGTGTGTGTGTGTGTGTGTGTGTGTGTAATATATATACATTAGCATGGTATTGCAAGATACCAAAGGGTGGATAACAAAAAAAGCACTAATTTAAGAAGTGGACAGTACATGCTTTGTTTTTGGGCTAAACGTATACATTATGACTGCTTCTGAACTGTATGTGAACCCCTCTGTAATCTACAGGCCCTAACCATTTAAAAATGAGGACTTCAACCAGTCTGTCCCTATGCTATTTGCTCTCTTTCTCAAACTGCTAGCACAAAGCCTACGTGAAAATTATTTTTCACAAAAGATCATGAAAAAAATATCAACTGACCCAAATCACCTCTACATAATTCAGCAGGGAGGTGTGCAACTACCACACATTATACCAGTGGAGAAACTACATCACCTACATTCAGTTGAAGTCGGAGGTTTACATACACCAAAAAAAACAGCAATATGTTCAGCAAGGGTTATGGACTATCTCTTGAAAGTGTTGGAATAGCTCATATTGATTGTACCAGTCAAGGATCAAGTGGCAATGTTAGTTAATTTAAATGTATTTGGTTAAGGTACCAAATACATTTAAACTCAGTTTTTCACAATTCCTGACATTTAATCCCATTTAAAGCCTCCTTGCTTGCACATGCTTTTTCAGTTGTGCCCACACATTTTCTATGGGATTGAGGTCAGGGCTTTGTGATGGCCACTCCAATACCTTGACTTTGTTGTCCTTAAGCCATTTTGCCACAACTTGGTAAGTATGATTGGGGTCATTGTCTATTTGGAAGATCCATTTGCGACCAAGTTTTAACTTCCTGATTAATGTCTTGGCATGTTGCTTCAATATATCCACATCATTTTCCTCCCCCATGAAGCCATCTATATTGTGAAGTGCACCAGTCCCTCCTGCAGCAAAGCACCCCCACAACATGATGCTGCCACCCCTGTGCTTCACGTTTGGGATGGTGTTCTTCGGCTTGCAAGCCTCCCCCTTTTTCCTACAACCATAACGATGGTCATTATGGGCAAACGGTTCTATTTTTGTTTCATCAGACTAGAAGACATTTCTCCAAAAAGTCAGATCTTTGTCCCCATGTGCAGTTGCAAACCGTAGTCTGGCTTTTTTTATGGTGGTTTTTGGAGCAGTGGCTTCTTCCTTGCTGAGCGGCCTTTCAGGTTATGTCGATTATAGGACTGGTTTTACTGTGGATATCGATACATTTTGTACCTGTTTCCTCCAGCATCTTCACAAGGTCCTTCGCTGCTGTTCTGGGATTGTTTTGCACTTTTCGCACCAAAGTACGTTCATCTCTAGGAGACAGAACACGTCTCTTTCCTGAGCGGTATGATGGCTGCATGGTCCCATGGTGTTTATACTTGCGTACTATTGTTTGTACAGATGAACGTGATACCTTCAGGCGTTTGGAAATTGCGCCCAAGGATGATCCAGACTTGTGGAGGTTTACAATTTATTTTCTGAGGTCTTGGCTGATTTCTTTTGATTTACCCATGGTGTCAAGCAAAGAGGCATTGAGTTTGAAGGTAGGCCTGGAAATACATCCACAGGTACACCTCCAATTGACTCAAATTATGTCAGTTAGCCTATCAGAAGCTTCTATAGCCATGACAACACTTCTGGGAATTTTCCACGCTGTTTAAAGGCACAGTCAACTTTGTGTATGTAAACGTCTGACCCACTGGAATTGTGATAGTGAAATAATTTGTCTGTAAACAATTGTTGGAAAAATGACTTGTGTCATGCTCAAAGTAGATGTCGTAACCGACTTGCCAGAACTATAGTTTCTTAACAAGAAATTTGTGTAGTGGTTGAAAAACGAGTTTTAATGACTCCAACCTAAGTGTATGTAAACTTCCGATGTCAACTGTAGGTATTACCATATCCCTTTCAATTCACATTCCTTGCAGAAAGAACTATTTGCAAACCTTTTTAAAATGTCCAGAAAAACGGTGGTCTTCAAAGGGTATTTATACTTTAAAATACATATTTTATGTGGATGAAAGAATTCTGCCAGCGTTTTAATGTCCTAGTTTCATATTTTATTTCTTTACCTCCAACTCTATATATCCAAGTGAGCTTATGAGGACCTTGGGGGATCAGATTTACCATTCTACTCATTGATCATCGTATAACAGACACTGCTCAAAAGGAGATGTTTGTGATATCTACACTCAGTTGCCACTTTATTAGGTTCACCACCCTATTCACAAAAATAAATTGCTCCTACATACACCAAGTCCCATGGTCTTGGCTTGCTAGACACTGAAGCATGCAGAGAAGTATTCAGGTATTTTTTTTACTGTTTGTTTGAACCTTAGAATGTGTAAAATGACAACACCGTCTGTGATGGTCTTTTGTAACTCAAAAGTTCCAAAACTTGTACTGACTGTAATAAACTCCAACTGGACTTAAAAAATTTAAGTCTATCTCCTTTTCCTAGTTTCATCAACAGTTTTGAATTCCCGCTGTTCCAGATGCAAAGGGGGTTGTACCTAATAAAGTGACCACTATCTATAGACCTTCCAGAATGTGTTCTGGGAATTCCCGGGGTATTAAACATTTGGCTGTAAGTGTTGAACAGTTTAATTTATTACCTCAGGAGATGGTACCATTTGCTTGTATGGGGATGACAAAGAAGGACTTCAACAAAGCCAAAATAGAAAATTATTGGAAGGGTTCTCTTTGCTGTTAAATTAGATACTTATATGTAAATGACTGTTGTGCCTTGAAACTACTTTAGAATGTGGAACTGTTGCACAAAAAATTGCAAACATTGATTTCAAATCAAATGTTATTTGTCACATGCACTGAATACAACAGTGAAATGTTTACTTATAAGCCCTTAACCAACGATGCAGTTTTAAGAAAATACCTAAAAAATCTAAATTAAGAAAAAAGTAAGAGATAAGAAGAACATAATTAAAGAGCAGCAGGTTGCAAATAGTCTGGGTAGCCATTTGATTAGCTGTCCATGAGTCTTATGGCTTGGGGGTAGAAGCTGTTTAGAAGCCTCTTGGACCTAGACTTGGAGCTCCTGTACTGCTTGCCGTGCGGTAGCAGAAAGAAGTCTATGACTAGGGTGGCTGGAGTCTTTGACAATTTTTAGGGCTTTCCTCTGACACCACCTGGTATATTGGTCCTGGATTGCAGGAAGCTTGTCCCCTGTGATGTACTGGGCCATACGCACTACCCTCTGTAGTGCCTTGCGGTCGGAGGCTGAGCAGTTGCCATACCAGGCATTGACGCAACCTGTCAGGATGCTCTTGATGGTGCAGCTGTAAAATATTTTGAGGATCTGAGGACCCATACCAAATCTTTTCAGTCTCTTGAGGGGGAATAGATTTTGTCATGCCCTCTTTATGACTGTCTTGGTGTGCTTGGACCATGTTAGTTTGTTTATGTGGATGCCACGGAACGTCAAGCTCTCAACCTGCTCCACTACAGCTCCGTTGATGAGAATGGGGTCGTGCTCCTCCTCCTTTTTCCTGTAGTCCACAATCATCTTCTTTAACACCTGGGGGTGGCTCATCAGGAAGTCTAGGATCCAGTTGCCGAGGGAGCTGTTTAGTAACAGGGTCCGTAGCTTAGTGATGAGCTTCGAGGGCACTATGGTGTTGAACGTTGAGCTGTAGTCAATGAATAGCATTCTCACATAGGTGTTCCTTTTGTCCAGGTGGGAAAGGGCAGTGTGGAGTGCTGGTGTGGTATGCAAATTGGAGTGGGTCTAGGGTAGTGGTCGACCGACTATGATTTTTCAACGCCGATACCGAATATTGGTGTACCAAAAAAAGCCGATACCGATTAATCGGCCGACTTTACTTTATTACAAATACTTTACAAAAAAAATATTTTTTTTTAATGACAATTATAACAATACTGAATGAACACTTATTTTAACTTAATATAATACATAAATAAAAATCAGCCTCAAATAAATAATTAAACATGTTCAATTTGGTTTAAATAATGCAAACACGAAGTGATGGAGAAGAAGGTAAAAGTGCAATATGTGCCATGTAAAAAAGCTAACGTTTAAGTTCCTTGCTCAGAACATGAGAACATATGAAAGTTGGTGGTTCCTTTTAACATGAGACTTCAATATTCCAAGGTAAGAGGTTTTAGGTTGTAGTTAATATAGTATTTATAGGACTATTTCTCTCTCTACCTTTTGTATTTCATATACCTTTGACTATTGGATGTTCTTATAGGTACTTTAGTATTGCCGGTGTAGCTTCTGTCCCTCTTCTTGCCCCTACCTGGGCTCGAACCAGGAACACATCGACAACAGCCACCCTCGAAGCATCGTTACCCATGCAGAGCAAGGGGAACAACTACTTCAGGTCTCAGAGCGAGTGACGATTGAAACGCTATTAGCGCGCACCCCGCTAACTAGCTAGCCATTTCACATCGGTTACACCAGCCTAATCTCGGGAGTTGATAGGCTTGAAGTCATAAACAGCGCAATGCTTGAAGCACAGGGGCAAAACGCACGAAAGTGCTGTTTGAATGAATGATTACGAGCCTGCTGCTGCCTACCACCGATCAGTTAGACTGCTCTATCAAATATAACATAACACACAGAAATACGAGCCTTTGGTCATTAATTTGGTCGAATCTGGAAACTATCATTTCGAAAACAAAACATTTATTCTTTCAGTGAGATACGGAACCGTTCGGTATTTTATCTAACGGGTGGCATCCCTACGTCTAAATATTCCTGTTACATTGTACAACCTTCAATGTTATGTCATAATTACGTAAAATTCAGGCAAATCAGGCGGCCCAAACTGTTGCATATACCCTGACTCTCCGTGCAATGAATGCAAGAGAAGTGACACAATTTCACCTGGTTAATATTGCCTGCTGACCTGGATTTCTTTTAGCTAAATATGCCGGTTTAAAAATATATACTTGTAAAAAATATATACTATATACTGTGTATTGATTTTAAGAAAGGCATTGGTATTTATGGTTAGGTACAGTTGTGCAATGATTTTTTCGCAAATGAGATTTTGTTAAGTCATCCCCCTGTGTTGCATCGATCGTAAGATACGTTTAATACTAGCTAGCAACTTACCTTTGCTTCTTTGCCTACCACCGCTCAGTGGATGAAAGGTGGTGGTAGGCAGCCTGCAATGAAAGGTGGTTAGAGCGTTGGACTAGTTAACTGTAAGGTTGCAAGATTGAATCCCAGAGCTGGCAAGGTAAAAATCTGTCGTTCTGCCCCTGAACAAGGCAGTTAACCCACTGTTTCTAGGCTGTCATTGAAAATAAGAATGTGTTCTTAACTGACTTGCCGAGTTAAATAAAGGTGTAAAAAAATAAATAATAATAATAAAATCGTCCAAAATTGGCCATTCCGATTAATCGGTCAACCTCTAGTCAACCTCGATTAATCGGCCAACCTCTAGTCTAGGGTTTCTGGGATAATGGTGTTTGTGAGCCATGACCAGCCTTTCAAAGCATTTCATGACCACAGATGTGAGTGCTATGGGTCGGTAGTCATTTAGGCAGGTTACCATCGTGATCTTGGGCACAGGGACTATGGTGGTCTGCTTGAAACATGTTGATATTACAGACTCAGACATGGAGAGGTTGAAAATGTCAGTGAAGACACTTGCCAGTTGGTCAGTGCATGCTCAGAGTACACGTCCTGGTAATCCGTCTGGCCCAGCGGCCTTGTGAATGTTGACCTGTTTTAATGATCTTATTCACATCGGTTGAGGAGAGCGTGATCACACAGTCATCCAGAACAGTTGATGCTCTCATGCATGTTTCAGTGTTACTTGCCTCAAAGCGAGCATAGAAGTTAATTAGCTCGTCTGATAGGCTTGTGTCACCGGGCAGCTCTTGTGTCTTTCCCTTTGTAGTCTGTAATAGTTTGCAAAAGCCCTGTAACATCCGGAACTAGTGTTGTACGATTCGATCTTAGTCCTGTATTGGCGCTTTGCCTGTTTGATGGTTCGTCAGAGGGCATAGTGGGATTTATTATAAGCTTCCGGGTTAGAGTCCCAATCCTTGAAAGAGGCAGCTCCTCCCTTAAGCTCACTGCGAATGTTGCCAGTAATCCATGGCTTCCGGTTGGGGTATGTACGTACAGTCACTGTGGGGACGACGTCCTCGATGCACTTATTGATGAAGCCAGTGACCGATGTGGTGTACTCCTCAATGCCATTGGAAGAATCTCGTAACATATTCCAGTCTGTGCTAGCAAAACAAATGGTTTGAATGACCCCCAGGTTAGTCAAGGTCAATCACAATTGAATGTGGAGCAGAGCAGTACCAGGCAGTTCATATTCTACACAGGGAAGGAGGAGAGGGAAATTCTGGAGGAGCCATCTCAAAGTGAGCAGGGGGTACCAGCGCTGGTGGTGCCTGGAGAGGCCAGACTCAACCATCCAGTGGAGACACTATCCACTACCAAACCTGCAGTAGAGGATATGAGGTGAACAGGAGAGCAGCAAAGTTGGGATCTGAGATCAATGAGTATGGAGAAGGTGACCTGAACTTTGAGCAGAACGACACTGAGCTTGTTGATTTCCTACTTCAGAATTCTGACGAAGTGGAGTCAGAGGTTGTTGAATGTTCTGACCCGATTTGGCATACAATTTAGGATTGTAAACATTGTACTACTTCATATAGAACAAATTGCACTTGAAATTAACATTTCTTTAAAGTTATTGCAAATAAATGCAAAGTTTCCCCTTTTCTGCTACAATCACATAATTATTAAATGCAATATTTGAGATTTTATGTATTTCTATCAAATTAAGACCGGCATTTCTACTCAAAGCAAACGTTGTAAAAGTATACTAGACATAAAATAAATCATACTTAGTTTGATGATTGTCAGTCAGTGAAAACGTTATTCATTTATATGGCTTTAAATGGCATTTTATAGATATTATGTTTTTCTATCAAGTCAACTGGAATTTTTACTCAAACCAGGTTGTAAAGGTATGCTTGACATTTATAGAATAAATCATACCTAGTTTGATTTTTCTGTCATAATCAGTGAAAACGTTACTGATTTATATAGCTTTAAATGGCATTTCATGTATTTCTATCAAATCAGAACTGGAATATTTACTCAAAGCAAGGGTTGTAAAAGTATACTAGACATTTATAGAATAAATCATACCTAGTTTGATGTTTCTGTGACAAACGGTGAATTAGTTATTGATTTTTACATTTGCAAATGGCTTTTGGCGAATGTCTGTTGAATGTCCAAATGTGTGAATATAAAACCAACTTTTACCTCGGTCCTTATGTTGTGGACCTCTGTTTTCCAGAGAAAATAAATAATGGATCCGGTGGACTAATAATGTACAATTTCTTGCTCCATATCTGCGCTTTTGAGATGTTGACGACGAGTTTGACCGAGAAAGGTGCAATTGCGGCCCCCAATTCGGGGCATAACTGCATCTGCAGGAACCCCTCTTTATACTTCTATTGGTCCATTTTCAAGTTAGGACTGGCTGGGGAGCTTGGCTCCAGTACGGTATGTGGCACTAGTGCACAATAGCGTTGGATGCCAGCTGCTGATAAACCCCACAGAAGAAGGGACGGGGCGACAATGAGAGCTAGCTTGCCGTGCTCCGGTAGACCATGTCCTTCACCCCGCCTGTCGGGCACTGTTTTCCCTCTGTTCTGTTAACAACGGCGAGAGCAGGACAGCTAGTCCTAATGAGGAATGGTACACAGCAGGCGGGAGATACATTGTGATTTAGCTAACTAGCAAGCATACGGTGTCGCTAACTACTACACAGTGTCAGCCTCACGCCTGCTGCGCAAGCGGGTGGCGGGGACGACCAGTCAACAGTGTCCTTCGGCATTGCCTGTCAGGCACGGTTTTCTCCAGTACGCGGGAGGCGGGGGTGACACTGTGTGCTAGCACAAGGTGTCACTAACTAGTTAGTTAGCTAGCACATGATAGCGGGGGCAACCGGTACTAGACAGTGTCCTTCGCCCCTGCCTGTCGGGCATTGTTTTCCCGCAGTTCTGTTAATGACGGTGAGGGTAGGTGGGAGCGAAGGACAGTGTCTACTAGGGCTGTAACAGTACATGTATTTGTCCTGAACCATTCGGTACGGGACCTCTGTTTGTTCCTGTGGTGGAAATTCTAATCAATAATGAGAAGAGACCAGGTCAATCACCAATCAGGATATTACTTTTATTCAAAACGTATTAATAAGGAATGCATAGAGCAATTGCTTCTATAATGATGAGGCTGGTTGGCTCAACACTTCCAAGTGTTGTGGCGAGTAGCTCTGACATACAAAGAATACAAATATATTTTATAAAAAAGATATGTCCTTTTATTCTTTATGACAAACAACAGATGTATGGAATGAGTCACAAGGTGAAACTTGTGACTCATACACCAACACTTTGTTCTTCACCAGCTCGGTGGATTCCAGTGAATGATGATAATTTTAAGGTCAAGGAAAGTGCAAAAAGGAGCGGGGACATAGGACACCCTTGACTAGTCCCTCTGGAGAGGGGGAAGTATTTTGAATGTTGAGAGTTGGTGTGTACGCTAGCCATAGGAGCAGAATAGAGCAGACGCATTCATGAGATGAAATTGGACCTAAATCTTCCCAAAATCTTACATAAAAAATCCTACTCCATCTGGTCGAAAGCCTTCTATGCATCAAGAGAAACAACAATTTCGGGGTCTGGAGAGAGAAGGAGAGAGTATAATGTTAAAAACCTGTTTGATCATCAGATATGACATCCTGAAGGCAGGGCTCCAACCGGCATGATAGAACCTTAACTAATAGTTTAACATCAGCATTCAAAAGTGAAATGGGCCGATATCCACCACATTCTGCTAGATCTTTATCTTTCTTGAGTATATGTGAGATGGAGGCTTGAGTTTGCATCAGAGGGGAGAGAGCCTTGTGAAAACGAGTCGGTGAACATATCTAATAGTAATGGGACTAGTTTATGAGTTTTTAAAAATAAAAATCGACTTTAGAACCTTTTATCTAATTTTTATTTAAAATAGGCAAGTCAGTTAAGAACAAATTGTTATTTTCAATGACGGCCTAGGAACAGTGGGTTAACGACCTTGTTCAGGGGCAGAACGACAGATTTTTACCTTGTCAGCTCAGGGATTTGATCTTGCAACCGTTTGGTTGCTAGGCCAGAACTTTATTCATGTTCATATCAATGGATGGAATATCCAAGATATCTAAAAAGTTGTCCATAGCCGTATTATCTGATGGGGGTTCGGATTTGTTGAGGTTAGAAAAATGACACAAGTTGAAGTAATGTTAGAGGGATCACTTGTAATATTACGGGAAGAGTCATATACCTATGAGATGAGATGCTGACTGGCGTTTTAAGTTGGTGTGCCAAAAGGCGGCTGGCCTTGTCACCATATTCGTAGTACGTCCCCTTTGTTCATTGCAACAGAAACTCTGCTTTATCAGTGGAAAGCAGATTAAGTTGAGTTTGAAGTTTCAGCCTCTGTGTATAATTCAGGGGATGGAGAAGGTGAATATTGGCGGTCCACCAGTTCTTGACGTTTCAGTTTTCTTTGTTTGAAATTATGAGCATTGTAAGAAATTCTTTCCCTATAATACCGTTTTGAAAGTCTCCCAAATAAGAGAGGGGGAGGTGTTGTCATTTTTATTTGTTTGAATGAATACATCTATGTTGATTTAAATAAAGTCATAATTTTTGTTGGACAATAGGGCTGTGTTAAATCTCCAATTCAACAGTTTTTGCGTTCGGAGTAAGAGCTAATTCTAGAATTTGGGGGAATGGTCCAAAATTACTAGAACAGAATATTCTGTAATTTTAACTGAGGGGAGAAGGACTCTAACTATAAAAAAAGTAGTCTATTCGCGAGTAGGCTTGATGAACATGAGAAAAGTAGAATTCAATCGGTGGCATTTCACTGGCCATAATATGAATGTAGTCCACTGGGTGTTGCCACAGGTCTGAGTTATGAGAAACATTTGAAATTAACTAGTAGACTATGAAAAAGGGTCAGCAACAACACCAATTAACAACACCAATTAAGGCCAACGTAAACCACAGTAGTATAGAATGTCCATTAAAAAAATCACAAAAAAGGGTATACCCCAATGAAATATATATATATATATATACACACACATGCATACGTACAAATATTGGTAGACAGGATGGGTGTCTAACCAGCGAGTAACATTAGTATCCGAAATGACGTAAAGGCTGCCAAACTGCAATGCAGGCTATAGATTGCCATAAGTGGAGCAGCAAGTTCAAGCCTTAGTAAAAAGAAAGAAATAATATAATATAATAATAATATATGCCATTTAGCAGACACTTTTATCCAAAGCGACTTACAGTCATGTGTGCATACATTCTACGTATGGGTGATCCCGGGAATCGAACCCACTACCCTGGCGTTACAAGCGCCATGCTCTACCAACTGTGCTACAGAAGGACCACGGCGGAGGACAGGGAGGACATCAAAATGATGCGCTTTTAACAGCGATTGTCTTTGATTTAAGAAACTAAACAAGATCAAATGAAAGTTTACAAAGAGCAGAGACAGCATAGTATGTCAAACATACCTACTGCACCATCAAGCTTTAGCATAGAATTGTTTCACGAGAAACAGATCAATAGATGGCCATAGATGAATGTAGCCTAGTGTCACTAGAACTAACGTTACTCACATAATACAGGCAGGTGAGAAATCATCCCAATCCAGGCATTCAATATATGCACTGTCGGTAGAAGAACTCAGCTTCTTCATGAGTTTCGGAAAAAATTGACTTTGTCGTTAAAGGTGACACGGAGACGGGCAGGATAAGTCAGCCCAAAGCTGATTCCTGTCTTGTATCGTTGAATGTGACCCGTTTCTTCACCAGGCTAGAACTGAAATCCTAGTAGAACTTGATCTTGTGGCCGTGGAAAGTGATGTCGCCATGTTCCCTTGCCCACTTAAGGACGAGGTCCTTTGTATTGATGGATCCGCAACCTGACACGCCCCCCTCAGGGAGAGAGACAGCTGCATGTGAGCTTTCACATTTTTCAACATGTTTTTTACAAAAGGATAGATTTGGAGTAGATAAACTTTCTGCGGGTACATATGCAGGATGCTACCCTCCACAGCATGGCCTTCGCTTCAGATCAAAACCTACAACCTAATTTTGACCAAAATTAACTGGAGAGATTACTGCTTTCAAGGTTTTCTTTTTCCAAGCTATATGGAGGGTACTCTAGCAAACAAACAGCAGAGATCTGAGGACACCATCCAACCTGGCACTGAGTGGGTAGTGTTTGGTCTGATGCTATTTTGAAAACCAAGAAGAAAAATGTAAAATAAAGTACATTACAATGATATCTTTTATTTATGGGGACTGAAGTTAAGGCTCCCAGGCTTGCAAGGACAGACCAGATACAAATTCAATTAGCACTAAGGTGTGAGATTAAAGGTGTCGAGGCCTTTGGGCCCAACAAGTGGCCGGAGTCTTTGAAGCATCCTCTGAAGCCCGCTCCTGCTGTCCAAAGAGCATTCACTGGCATTTTCTACAAGAAATCTGCCTCCAGAAGTAAAAGTTTTTTCCCAAGTGGGTGTGACAACTACTACCGTTGCCTGCTGCACTGCTGATTGGATTCCACCTGGCGATCTGTTCACCGTCTGCCCTGGTCTGTGTCCCCCTGTCTGGTACAGGTACCCCCACCACACTCACCCCTCTCTCCCGAGCTTTCGCTCTCCTCCAGCACTCACACACTTTCTTGTGTATTTTGCTATTTGCCTCATGACTCCTGCATACTTTGTTGACTACAAACTTTCTTTACCCAACCGTGGGACAGACTGTTTGTTCCCACACTCGGGACTCTGACTCTATTGGTTACACAGACTTTTGGCCTCCCATCCTATTCTAACCACCTCTCGCCGGCTTTGTATTCATGTTATCTGCTGAAATTGCTGTACAATATGATCTTGTTGTCATCTGATGCACATTCAATGTCATAAATCAGCACTGCAGAGCTCTCCCTGTCCTCCGCCGTGCCCTGATTTTGTATTACTGTTGATTATATCTGGAAATTTGCATGTACACCTTGGCCCATCTACTGTTGCTACCCCCTATTCTGACTTGTGCGCTGATATCTGTTTCATTGACTTCTGCTCTTGTAAAAGCCTGGGTTTTCTGCACGTTAAAACTAGAAGCTTATTACCTAAAATGTATTAATTGAAAGTGTGGGTTCACAGCTCCAATCCAGATGTGTTGGTCATTACTGAGACGTGGTTAAGAAAGAGTGTTTTGAATATTGATGTTAACCTTTCTGGTTTTAACCTTTTTTGGCAAGACAGATCTTCCAAAGGTGGGGGCATGGCAATCTTTAACAAGGATCACTTTCAGTGCTCGGTTGTCTCCACCAAGTCTGTCCCCAAACAATTTGATTTCCTGGTTTTAAGCATTAAACTTTGAAATAGCTGTTTGTTGACTGTTGCTGGGTGCTATCGTCCTCAATCAGTACCGGCCTGTACCCTACCTGCCCTAAGCTCTCTCCTGGCCCTTTACACTAAGTCTGAATTTGTCCTGCTTGGTGACCGAAACTGGGACATGCTTAAACCGCCTGACCAACTATTAAAGCAACGGGACTCCCTAAATCTTTCTCAGATTATTACAAATCCCACAAGGTATGACTCCAAACACCCAGAAAAGGATACTCTCTTCGATGTTATCCTCACAAATAATCCTGATAGGTATCAAGTCTGGTGTTTTCTGTAATGGCCTTACTGATCTGTTTTACAGCCTGTGTTCGTAATGGCTGCTCAGTGAAACAACCTGTCATAGACGCTTGCTAAAAAACCTTTAATAAGCAAGCCTTCCTTCATGACCTGGCCTCAGCTTGGATCTTCTTTTTTGATATTTTCAGTGGTATTGTTAACAAACACACCCCCATAAAGAAAATGAGAATTAAAAACAGGTTCAGCCCCTGGTTCAACCGTGATTTTGCAGAGTTACTCAACCTCAAGAGTTGCATTTGACGAAAGGCTCCGCACACGCATACCCAGGCTGACTGGCAATCGTTCAGGCAAATGAGAAATAAGGCTATCCGGAAGGCCAAAGTTAGTTACTTAAAGGAGCAGTTCTCTCTCTGTGGGTCTAACCCCAAGAAGTTCTAGAAAATGGATTAAAGACCTAGAGAATAAACCCTCCTCACAGCTGCCCATGTCCCTTAAAGTTGATGATGTGGTTGTTACTGACAAGAAACACATGGCTGTGCTCTTTAATCACCACTTCATTAATTCAGGATTCCTATTTGACTCAGCCATGCATCCTTGCCCGTCCAACATTTCCTCATCTCCTACCCCTTCTAATGGGACTATCCCAGATGGTTCTCCCTCTTTTTCCCCTGCCCACTACAAAGTTTCTCCCTGCAGGCAGTCAGTGAGTCTGAGGTGGTAAAGGAGCTCCTTAAACTTGACCCCCAAAAAACATCTGGGTCAGATGGTTTAGACCCTTTCTTCCTTAGGCTTGGCGATGATAGGGGCAACAACCTTGTCTCCAACCTTTTTAACCTCTCTCTCCTTTCTGGGGAGGTTCCCATTGCTTGGAAGGCAGCCATCCTTTATTTAAGGGGGAGATCAAGCTGATCCTAACTGTTAGGTCTATTTCTATTTTTCCCGTTTATCAAAAGTGTTGGAAAAACTTCTCAATAATCATCTGACTGGCTTTATTGATGTCGATAGTATTCTCTCGGCTATGCAATCTGGTTTCCACTGAGGTTATGGATTTGTCACTGTAACCTTAAAGGTCCCCAATGATGTCACCATTGCTCTTGATGTTAACCTCTCTGGGATATGTGGGACGCTAGCGTCCCACCTGGCCAAAAGCCAGTGACAATGCAGAGCGCCAAATTCAAATAAATTACTATAAAAATCTAACTTTCATGAAATCACACATGCAAATTAAAGCTACACTTGTTGTGAATCAAGCCAACATGTCAGATTTCATAAAGGCTTTTCGGCAAAAGCAAACGATGCTATTTTCCATAGTACCATAGTAAACAAAGAGAGAGAAGCATATTTCAACCCTGCAGGCGCGACACAGAACGCAGAAATAAAAATATAATTCATGCCTTACCTTTGACGAGCATCTTTTGTTGGCACTCCAATATGTCCCATAAACATCACAAATAGTCATTTTGTTAGATTCATTCCGTCGATATATATCCAAAATGTCCACTTGTCCATTTGATCCAGAAAAACACCAGTTCCAACTTGCGCAATGTGACTACAAAATACCTCAAAAGTTACCTGTAAACTTTGCCAAAACATTTCAAACTACTTTTGTAATACAACTTTAGGTATTTTTTAACGTAAATAATCGATCAAATTGAAGACGGGATGATCTGTGTTCAATACAGGAGGTAAACAAACTGTAGCTAGCTTTCTGTTCATGCACCTCTTTTGTGATGTCTTTTTTCCTATATTTATATTGTATTTATTTTTAATTTTTAATCCCAGTCCCCCGTCCCCGCAGGAGGCCTTTTGGTAGGCTGTCATTTTAATAAGAATTTGTTCTTCAACTGACTTTTTTGTTAAATAAAGGTTCAATTTAAAAAAAATGATGGGAAGCAGTTGGCTGCATGGGCGAGGTTTAGGTGTAATGCTGCGTTGGGCTCTATTGAGTTAAGGAAGATTGTGAAAAGCCTCATTGCCCAAAACCTTGGCCATGAAGTGGGTTGGAGATCCTGTCTCAGAATCCTCTGGCAGTCCAATCATGCAGATATTTTGGCATTTTGATCGTGATATCAAATCTTCCGCTACAACGACTTGTTGGCAGCGGCCACCTCTTCAAGCCTTGTTTCCAGCATAGTGAGTTGGTCGCTGTGGCCCGACACCCCGGCCTCAACTTCGGCCAGTGTGGTAGTGTGAGATGCCACAGAACCCTGGATGGTTTCCACGGTTGCCTGAATTGGAGCCAGAACAACCACCAGTGACTTATTCTGCAATTTGGTGAGTTCTGATGCTAAACTTTCATGTGATCTCCAGTGATGGTAGCCATTTTAGCTGAAGTTGATTTAGTGGAGTGTGAATTTTTTGGTCGATTTTCCAACTTTTTGCTCATGCCAACTTAGGTACACTCTTACTGGGTAATACAAATAACTTTTGTGGGCATTAGAAGTATGAATTTAGGTGACATTTCAGAGGAGAGATCTCGTGTGACTTCTTTGTACATCGCTCAACCGGATGCCCCAAAATTAAAATCTTAACTGGCGGATTTCAAACTAATTTTGTGAGGCGCGGCTGGTAACTCTGTAGAACTTGAGGTAAACCAGAATTGGAGGATTCTCCATCATTATTTAAATCTCCAGTTTGGTAACATTTTGGCTTCAGTCGAATTACAACTACAATGGACAAAGAGTTGTGGATAAAACGTTTGTAGTATGTTCTCCACTGCTAAACGAGAATAGCCTATGCAGAGTGGCGCGTGTAGATTGTTGTTTTTCAGACAATCACAAATAATCAAAGCACCACTATAGAGCCTCCTTGTGTGACAAAGCAAGTTAGGAGGTTATAGAATTAAAAGGATGGAATTAAAGTTAAATGAGATGTACAGTGCTTTCGGAAAGTATTCAGAGCCCTTGACATTTTCAACATTTTGTTACGTTGCAGGTTGCACGTTACTTTGCAGCCTTATTCTAAAATGTATTAAATTGTTTTCCCCCCTCATCAATCGACACACAATACCTCATAAAAACTATAAGTATTCAGACCCTTGACTCAGTACTTTGTTGAAGCACCTTTGGCAGCGAATACAGTCTCGAGTCTTTGATATGACGCTACAAGCTTGGCACGCCTGTATTTGGGGAGTTTCTCCCATTCTTCTCTGCAGATCCTCTCAATCTCTTGTCAGATTGGATGGGGAGCGTTGCTGCACATCTATTTTCAGGTCTCTCCATCAGAGATGTTTGATTGGGTTCAAGCTAGGCTCTGGCTGGTCTACTCAAGGACATTCAGAGACTTGTCCCAAAGCCACTCCTGCGTTGTCTTTTTTGTGTGCTTAGGATATTTGTCCTGATTGGAGGTGAATCTTCCCCCCAGTCTGAGGTCTTGAGCGCTCTGGAGCAGGTTTCCATCAAGGATCTCTCTTTGCTCTGTTCATTTTTACCTTTCCAGTCCTAGTCCCAGTCCCTGCCTCTGAAAAACATCCCCACAGCATGATGCTGCCACCACTATGCTTCACCGTAGGAATGGTACCAGGTTTCCTCAGGCCAAAGAGTTCAATCTTGGTTTCATCAGACCAGAATCTTTTTTCTCATGGTCTGAGAGTCTTTAGGTGCATTTTGGCAAACTCCAAGTGGGCTGTACTGTGCCTTTTTATTGAGGAGTGGCTTCCGTCTGGCCACTCTACCATAAAGGCCTGATTTGGTCAAGTGCTGCAGAGATGGTTGTCCTTCTGGAAGGTTCTCCCATCTCCACAGAGGAACTCTGGAGCTCTGTCAGAGTGACCATCAGGTTCTTGATCACCTTCCTGACCAAGGCCTTTCTCCCCCATTGCTCAGTTCCTAGAGCTGGCCACCTGGTAAAAGAGTCTTGATGGTTCCGAAATGTTTCCATTTAAGAATGGAGGCCACTGTGTTCTTGTGTACCTTTAATGCTGCAGACATTTTTTGGTGCCCTTCCCCAGATCTATGCCTCGACACATGCCTGTCCTGGATCTCTATGGATAATTCCTTTTGACCTCATTGCTTGATTTTTGTTCTGACATGCACTGTCAAATGTGGGACCTTTATATAGACAGGTGCGTGCGTTTCCAAATCATGTTCAACCAATTGAATTTACCACAGGTGGACTCCAATAAAGTTGTAGAAACATTTCAAGGATGATCAATGGAAACAGGATGCACCTGAGCTCAATTTCAAGTCTCATAGCAAAGGGTCTGAATACTTATGTTAATAGTCCTCAATTGGCAGCTTCATTGAATAGTACCCGCAATTCACCAGACTCAACGTAAACAGTGAAGAGGCGACTCCTTGATGCTGGCCTTGTAGGAAATTCCCCAAAATCCAGCAAACTGTTCCTGTATAGCTTTTCCTGGGACTCCAAGAGCTAAGATGTGTTTTTTAAGGAGGGAAGCCAGAGCAGCGTGGTGCTTAAGTTAGAAGCTTATTATGCATAACCCATTATTCATTAGCTAAATATAAGGCCAATTGAATGTATTACCTGGAAGAGGAAGGTTAGGACATCTATACAGTGGGGCAAAAAAGTATTTAGTCAGCCACCAATTGTGCAAGTTCTCCCACTTAGAAAGATCAGAGAGGCCTGTAATTTCCATCATAGGTACACTTCAACTATGACAGCCAAAATGAGAAAGAAAATCCAGAAAATCACATTGTAGGATTTTTTATGAATTTATTTGCAAATTATGGTGGATTTTTGTTGTTGTTACTCTTTCAAATGACTGCTTGACTGCTCGATCCACACAGCAGACATTGTGGGCTGGGTTAGGAATGCTGTGTTGCACGTGTAGCGCAAAATTTTACTTGCCGTCATTACATAATGTACCTAGGTTATCTAGGTATGTGCGGTAGCTTTGACATCGGTTTTTAACATCAGCGTTAAACTAGACTTCTGGCCGATACCGATGTTGCCATTTTTTTAGCTAATATCGTCCGATTCCGATATGTTCACCGATATATCGTGCATACCTATTTAAAACCAGGTAATGTAGATGGCCCTTTTCTACCGATGAGATGCAGAAACGCTCATATTTGTGTTTATTGAGGAAATTCCTGATTTTTATGACAGATTTACATGTCAATAACATATTAATGATATACATTTACAGTGAAAGAGCAGCCTCTGCAAGTAGTTGCAAAGTTGCTAATTAGTTAAAATGCTTAAGTTGTCCCTGACATGTTTCGAAAACGCAAACTCAAATCAAATCAAATTTTATTTGTCACATACACATGGTTAGCAGATGTTAGTGCGAGTGTAGCGAAATGCTTGTGCTTCTAGTTCCGACAATGCAGTAATAACCAACAAGTAATCTAGCTAACAATTCCAAAACTACTACCTTATAGACACAAGTGTAAGGGGATAAAGAATATGTACATAAAGATACATGAATGAGTGATGGTACAGAGCGGCATAGGCAAGAAGATACAGTAGATGGTATTGAGTGCAGTATATACATATGAGATGAGTATGTAAACAAAGTGGCATAGTTTGTGGCTAGTGATACATGTATTACATAAGGATGCAGTAGATGATATAGAGTACAGTATATACGTATACATATGAGATGAATAATGTAGTGTATGTAAACATTATATTAGGTAGCATTGTTTAAAGTGGCTAGTGATATATTTTACATCATTTCCCATCAATTCCCATTATTAAAGTGGCTGGAGTTGAGTCAGTGTGTTGGCAGCAGCCACTCAATGTTAGTGGTGGCTGTTTAACAGTCTGATGGCCTTGAGATAGAAGCTGTTTTTCAGTCTCTCGGTCCCAGCTTTGATGCACCAAACTTTGGGTTGTTAGACGTTACCGTTAGGCCTATCCGCCTACCCATCCTCCCCAACTACCCAACCTCCTTTCGTTTATCTCTTAAGTAACCAACCATTCGGTGACCGTATTACTGCCACACCGGCGGTCACGAGTCATGAAGGCAGTCAAATTCCACATGACTGTTTAGTCACTCTAATTAGGCTTCTACAAGCTCTGATGCTGCTGATGGTCATTTAGTAGCCTACCAAACTTGCTAACTGCCTGGTACTCAGCACTCTATTGTCCCTCTAATCACTCTGACATTTCTATAGGCTATGCAATTGCGTGAGAACAGAGTGATGGCCACTAATAAAAATACGAGGATCCCATCAGCTTTGTATAGGCTAGGCCTACTATTTTTATTTCTCAACTTTCCTAATATTAAGCACATTGCTTATATTTACAACAGGAGTATAGCCTACCTGGCTTGCATAAAAATAAACCACGAGGAAAAGCGTCCTCCATTTGCTATTTAAGTGCACATGTATTTTTTTACGCTGCCCCTGTTTCGATACAGATGCGTGATAATGGTCCATTCTAAATCAGAACAAATGTCACACATATATTATTTCGTATATGTAAAGATGAGATTAAGTCAAGAATAGTATGATGGGTGACTATTAGCCTATCACTTGTGAATGATATATTATCACTTGTGAATGATGCCCAGCATAAGAAACCATGTCTTTTTTTGCAACTTTTTTGAATGATAGTCGCACACTTCATGTAGCCTAGCTCATAGTTTTAATAAGGTTTGTAATCACAAATAAAGTGGCCAAATAACTTGTTAAAATTAAACACATTTGGGGAAGATCCTTTTCAGCATAAAAATGGGACCTTTTATAATAAAAGCATTACATGCATAATCACATTTGCGGTCACTTTTGATAATGGTGTATTCCTGCGAATGGAACATTTGTGCTTATAGCCTACTACCATGTGCATATTGCTGCGCTTATAATGTGAAGAAATATTGTAATAGTTTATCAACATTTTAAAGTAAACATTCTGATCTGTTCCGTCAGCAACATTGCATACAACTGTTTTTTAGATGCTGGTGGTTATATTTATTTGGGATCTATCGCATCCCACAACTGTCCCAGACTATGTTTGGAATATTTATTACTCCCACAGATTACAATTAGGTCGACCTTTGTACTATGGGGGATAGTAGATTGACATAGGCTAGTGAATTTGCTGTTCGTTAGGCCTGCTCATCTTCTTGGCTGACAACGTAAATATAGACAGTTCTTCCAATATCTTCAATATGCACCTCGGGAATTGGATAAGGACGTGTGCAGTTGATTCCCTGATGTGTCCGTCTTCACTTGTAGCCTGTGAGAAAGACCCGATCGCGTGAATGAGTGCCATCTGATTGTGCAGGGAGAAGGGCACAACGCAGCACTCCGGGCCACAAAAGGCACAGATTTATTTTGGTTGCATTACTGCCACAAAGAGGATGCTGCCGTGAAATTCGAGGCATTATAAAAGGCTTGTCAAATTGTGAATGAGAGACTATTGGAGTGTGTACAGACTGCGCAAAAAAACTAAGCAGAACTCATGCCTTTCAAGTGACTTTAAAAAAATCATCAGTCGCATCATGCAACCTTACAATGTATTAAAAATCAAAACATATAGCCCAACATTTGTATCACAACTAAAGTTAATAACTCTAAATTAAGCATATAGGAGTATCTATTTCTTTGTTAACCACTCAACACAGAATAGCCGCATGTGCGCACTCCCTCATCGTTTGAAGAAAATATTTATATTTTATTCAGCTTTGTTCAATTGTATTCTTCATACTATAAAATAATGGCACGGAATTATAAACATATCTTGTCTGCTAAATTAATTAGCGTAGCCCACAGCCATGTGGCTTAGCCACATCAGGTCCTAACATAAGGACAACTCAGAGTATGCTATCCTTTTCTTCTGAAGTAGACATTTTCTTCATATCATGCATCTTTAGACCTGTCTAAAATAATGGATTTATTGTGAAGGTATAGGCTATATTACATGGATTTATTAGACTTTTTCAAATGGCTTGTAGGCCAGGAGATGCTAAATTTGTTTTCGGCCACAGCCCTAGTAGTGTTGAGGTTCATAATGACCTTAGATGGCCACCCTGTCATGTTAGCACAATGGGCTTCCTCATCTATGAAAATCACTCACCAGCCACCACACCAAGCCCTCAGCATCACCACAATCATCCACAAGCACTAACCCTCTCTGCACCTTTGTAAATTTAACAAATGCCCTCTTCTCCACTCTGTGCTGGTGCTATTTTTGTCCCAATGCCACTTTCCCACTTAATATGCTGTGTCCCTTTGGCGACACATGATAAAAGAAAGGAAACAACTTTTATTAGTGCATTAGTTGCCTGCTTGTTTTGAAATTGTTTATCTCTGTGCTTCCAATTTCAGAGGGAAGAAAGATCTCAAAGACCAGACTACCTGCTGAACTTTGCCAACAAGACAAACACGTTGGACCATGTTGACCATCCTGGCTGCCGGGTCTGTCTTCTTCCCAGGCCTGTTCGTGCTCTCCAAGCAATGCCTCAAGCACATCCCTGCACTGAGGTGGAGCGAAGGGGATGCGGTCATAGTGTCAGCCAGGTGAGAGATGTGGGGATCATATACAGTACCGGTTAAAAGTTTAGACACACCTACTCATTCAAGGGTTTTTCTTTATTTTTACTATTTTCTACATTGTAAAATAATAGCGAAGACATCAAAACCATGAAATAACACATGGAATCATTTAAGTAACAAAAACGGTTAACCAAATCAAAATATATTTAAAATTCTTCAAAGTAGCTGGTTAAGTGTGACTTGAATTCTAAAAAATCACCAACAGTGTCAGCTATAAAGGACCACCACACCATCACACCTCCTCCTCCATGCTTCACGGTGGGAACCACATATGCGGAGATCATTGATTCACCTACTCTGCATCTCACAAAGACACGGCAGTTGGAACAAAAAATCTAATTTGGACTCAACAGACCAGAGGACAGATTTCCATCGTTCTAATGTCCATTGCTTGGCCAAAGCAAGTCTCCTCTTCTTATTGGTTTCCTTTAGTAGTGGTTTTGTTGCAGTAATTCGACCAGTCTCTTCTGAACAGTTGATGTTGAGATGTGTCTGTTACTTGAACTCTGTGAAGCATTTATTTGGTCTGCAATCTGAGGGGCAGTTAACGCTAATGAATTTATCCTCTGCCGCAGAGGTAATTCTGGGTCTTCCTTTCCTGTGGTGGTCCTCATGAGAGCCAGTTTCATCATAGTGCTTGATGTTTTTTGCGACTGCATTTGAAGAAACTTGAAAGTTCTTGAAATGTTCTGCATTGACTGACCTTCGTGTCTTTAAGTAATGATGGACTTGTCGTTTCTGTTTGCTTATTTGAGCTGTTCTTGCCATAATATGGACTTTGTCTTTTACCAAATAGGGCTATCTTTTGTATACCACCCCTACCTTATCACAACACAACTGATTGGCTCGAACGCATTAAGAAGGAAAGAAATTCCACAAATGAACTTTTAACAAGGCACACCTGCTAATTGAAATGCATTCCATGTGACTACCTCATGAAGCTGGTTGAGAGAATGCCAAGCGTGTGCAAAGCTGTTATCAATGCAAAAGGTGCTTCCTTTTGAAGAATCTCAAATATGAAATACATTTTGATTTGTTCAACACTTTTTTGGTTACTACATGATTCCATAGAAAATAGTAAAAATAAAGAATTACTCCTTGAATGAGTACGTGTGTCCAAACCTTTGACTGGTACTATGTACAGTTGAGTCGGACGTTTACCTACACCTTAGCCAAATACATTTACACTCAGTTTTTCACAATTCCTGACATTTAATCCTACTAAAAATTCCCTGTCTTAGGTCAGTTAGGATCACCACTTTATTTTAAGAGTGTGAAACATAAGAATAACATTAGAGAGAGTGATTTATCTAAGCTTTTATTTCTTTCATCACATTCCCAATGGGTCAGAAGTTTACATACACTCAATTAGTATTTGGTAGCATTGCCTTTAAATTGTTTAACTTGTGTCAAGTGTTTCGGGGAGCCTTCCACAAGCTTCCCACAATAAGTTGGGTGAATTTTGGCCCATTCCTCCTGACAGAGCTGGTGTAACTGAGTCAGGTTTGTAGGCCTCCTTGCTCGCAAATGCTTTTTCAGTTCTGTCCACAAATTGTCTATGGGATTGAGGTCAGGGCTTTGTGATAATACCTTGACTTTGTTGTTCTTCAGCCATTTGACACAACTTTGGAACTATGTTTGGGGTCATTGTCCATTTAGAAGACCCATTTGCGACCAAGCTTTAACTTCCTGACTGATGTCTTGAGATGTTGCTTCAATATATCCACGTAATTTTCCGCCCTCATGAAGCCATCTATTTTGTGAAGTGCACCAGTCCCTCCTGCAGAAAAGCACCCCACAACATGATGCTGCCACCCCCGTGCTTCACATTTGAGATTGTGTTCTTCGGCTTGCAAGCCTCCCCCTTTTTCCTCCAAACATAACGATGGTCATTATGGGCAAACAGTTCTTTTTTTGTTTCATCAGACCAGAGGACATTTCTCCAAAAAGTATGATCTTTGTCCCCATGTGCAGTTGCAAACTGTAGTCTGGCTTTTTTATGGCGGTTTTGGAGCAGTGGCTTCTTCCTTGCTGAGCAGCCTTTCAGGTTAGGTCGATATATGACTCGTTTTACTGTGGATATAGATACTTTTGTACCTGTCCTTTGCTGTTGTGTGGGACTGATTTGCAATTTTTGCACCAAAGTACGTTCATCTCTAGGATTCAGAAGGCGTCTCCTTCCTGAGCGGTATGACTGCTGTGTGGTCCAATGGTGTTTATACTTGTGTACTATTGTTTGTACAGATGAATATGTTTCCTTCAGGTGTTTGGAAATTGCTCCCAAGGATGAACAAGACTTGTGGGGTCTACAATGTCTTGGCTGATTTTTTTTTTGTTTTTTTGCCATGATGTCAAGCAGAGGCACTGAGTTTGAAGGTAGGCCTGGAAATACATCCACAGGTAAACCTCCAATTGACACACATGATGTCAATTAGCCTATCAGAAGATTCAAAAGCCATTACGTATTTTTCTGAAATTTCCCAATCAGTTTAAAGGCACAGTCAACTTAGTGTATGTAAACTTCTGACCCACTGGAATTGTGATACAGTGAATTATAAGTGAAATAATCTGTCTGTAAACAATTGTTGGAAAAATGACTTGTGTCATGCACAATGAAGATGTCCTAACAGACTTGCCAAAACTATAGTTTGTTAACAAGAAATTTGTGGAGTGGTTGAAAAACGAGTTTTAATGACGCCAACATAAGTGTATGTAAACTTCTGACTTCAACTGTATATATGCATGCTCTTCCTCGGTTCATCTTTCCTCAATTATTTCCGTTCTCTCTCTATGCTTTCTCAAAACGCATTGGAGAAGAAGGTCTGAGGGGATTGACCTTGGACTTTCTTTTTCAATATACATTTCAGAAGGAAGCGAGGAGATAGGATGTGAGGAATCGCTGAAAGACTAATTGAGATGGAGCCATTGGTTACCACTCAAAATAAATCAACACTAATTCTGTTTTATGAAGACTTTTGGTTAATTCTGATAATGACGAAGGATAACATTTTAGTAAAAATTGGATTTCACAATATTGTATGTTTTACCAGACATTTAGCAATTGTAGTCTGATGTTATAAACTATGTTAATGTTTAATTTCTCCTGCGGGCCTTTCTCAGGTTGGTGTCCTCTGTTCAGGCGATCATGGCCTCCTCTGCTGGTTACATCATTGCCTCCTCCTGTGATGACATCATTGAGGATCAGTAAGTGTAGAAATTCACCTCGTCCTTCTGACAAATGTTGTTACAGTAAGGCTCAGTCAGTAAAATTTGTAAAACAGACCAGGGCATGTTTGAGGCACTAAAATGGAAGAAAACAGACACAGTTGTTCAATAAGAAATTCCTACTTTTGTTTTCCGTTGTAAAACATTTTCAGTTTCTTGTCCTAATGAACACGCCCCAGAAAGAGACAGAAGATATCCGACTCATAAACCCCCCCCCCCCCATTTTTAGGCTCATTCAGCCTTGAGCGATATTTTACATCAGGCCATACTATAAATATTTTAAGTGAATTGTTAACTTCAGAATCATAATTTGTCAGTGTTTTTTTGTGCCTTGGGGTTGTCCCGATACTTGATTTGTCATGGCAAAAAAGAAGACACAAAGCAGACTCCTTTAAAAAGCTGCTGTATGTAGCCCTAAAATGTTGTGTGATAAATATTGGGAAATAAACAATTGCGAATTTAAAAAAAATCCTCTTTACAATGAAAAAGTAAGGTGACCCCTGAAAGCCAGATGGAAATCAAATCAAATTTTATGTGCCGAATACAACAGGTGTAGGTAGACCTTACAGTGAAAGCTTACCTACAAGCCCTTTTAACCAACAATGCAGGTTTAAGAAAACTAAGTGTTAAGTAAAAAATAGATAAGTAAAAAATAAAAGTAACAAGTAATTAAAGAGCAGCAGTAAAATAACAATAGTGAGGCTATATACAGGGGGTACCGGTCCAGAGTCAATGTACGGGGGCACCGGTTAGTCGAGGTAATATGTACATGTAGGTAGAGTTAAAGTCACTATGCATAGATAATAAACAGAGTAGCAGCAGCGTAAAAGAGGGGGGTGCAATACAAATAGTCTGGGTAGCCATTTGATTAGCTGTTCAGGAGTCTTATTGCTTGGAGGTAGAATCTGTTAAGAAGCCTTTAGGACCTAGACCATACCAGGCATCGTTGCAACCATGCTCTCGATGGTGCAGATGTAGAACATTTTGAGGACCTATGCCAAATCTTTTCAGTCTCCTGAGGGGGAATAGACTTTGTTGTGCCCTTTTGTGTAAATGAAACATGCATTCAGTCCTTATATTACTAATACACTAATACATAGGCTATGCTGCAGCAAATGTAGTCTCACTTCTCACAAGAAAAAAGTTACCATGATGAGATGAAAGGCCTACATGCATTGTGAACTGCACTCTATCTTGAAATGCGCTGTCTGGACACTTATTGGTAGATAGTCAATGTCTGCAATGTTTACCCATCTCTTTGAGCATGGTTGCAGTTATTAATTACACTTTGGATGGTGTATCAATACACTGTCAATACAAAGATACAGGCGCCCTTCCTAACTGCGTTGCCGAAGAGGAACGAAACCACTCAGGGATTTCACCATGAGGCCAATGGTGATTTTATTTTTAATTAATTAATTTTTATTATTATATATATTTTTTAAATGTAAGTTTAATGGCTGTGATAAGAGATCACTGAGGATAGATGAACAACATTGTACAGTGAACAAAAATATGAACGCAGCATCTAAAGTGTTGGTCCCATGATTAATGAGCTGAAATTAAATATCCCAGAAATATTCCATACGCACAAAAAGCTTATTTCTCTCAAATGTGCACACATTTGTTTTACATCCCTGTTAGTGAGCATTTCTCCTTTGTTAAGATATGCCACAGGACAAGTGTGGCATATCAAGAAGCTGATTAAACAACATGATCATTACACAGGTACATCTTGTGCATGGGACAATAAAAGGCCACTCTAAAATGTACTGTCTTGTCACACAACACAATGCCACAGATGTCTCAAGTTTTGAGAGAGTATGCAATTGGCATGCTGACTGTAGGAATGTCCACCAGAGCTGTTGCCAGAGAATTGAATGTTAATTTCTCTACCATAAGCCACCTCCAACATCATTTTTAAAAATGTGGCAGTACGTCCAACCGGCCTCACAACCGAAGACCACGTGTATTGCGTTATGTGGTCGAGCGGTTTGCTGATGTCAACGTTGTGAACAGAGTGCCCCATGGTGGCGGTGGGGTTATGGTGTTGGAAGACGAACATCGAACACGATTGCATTTTATCGATGGCAATTTGAGGCTCATTTCTTTTAAAGTGTCTGTGACCAACAGATGCATATCTGTAGTCCCAGTCATGTGAAATCCATAGATTAGGACCTAATTAATTAATTAAAATTCATTCCTTAATTCATTTAAATTCATTCCTCATATGAACTTTAACTGAGTAAAGTCATTAAAAAAGTTGCACGATGCGTTTTTGATATTTTTGTAAATTATAGTTACTCCACAGTACTAACATACATGACTGAGTGAAAAGAATGAAGCCTGTACAGAATACAAATATTCCTAAACATGCATCCTGTTTGCAATAAGGTACTAAAGTAATACTGCAAAAAATGTGATAAGAAAGGAACTTTTTGTCCTGAATACAAAGCGGTATAATTTGGGCAAACACAACGTACCACTCTTCATATTATCAAGCATGGTGGTGGCTGCATCATGTTATGGGTATGTTTTTCCTCGACAAGGACTAGGGAGTTTTTTTTATGATAAAAAATAAACAGAATATGCAAAATCCTTGAGGAACCTGGTTATCTGCTTTCCGACAAACACTGGGAGACTAATTCATATTTTAGTAGGTCAATAACCTAAAACACAAGGCCAAATATATATACTGTATTTTTTTTTTACCAAGACAACAATGTTCCTGAGATGCGTAGTTACTGTTTTGACTTAAATTGCCTTGAAAATCTATGGCAAGTCTTGAAAATGGCTGCCTAGCAATGATCAACAACCAATTTAACAGAGCTTAAATCATTTTTACAAAGAATAATGGGCAAATACGGTACAAAGCAGGTGTGCAAAGCTCTTAGACTTACCCAAAAAGACTCACAGCTGTAATCGCTGCCAAAGGTGATTGTAACATGTTGAATACTTATCTAATCAAGATATATTAGTGTTTTATTTTCCATTTAGATTATTTTTTACATTGACAAGAGTATTTTGTTTAGATCGTTAAAAAAAATGACAATTAAATCCAACAAAAAATGGATAGTCAAGGGATGTGAATTCCTTCTGAAGACGCTGTAGATTTTGTCCCACGTCCAAAATTGCATTCATGTCTGTCCCGTTAACCCGTTGGAATTCAGTTAATCCTAACAATATGCTGTTTAGAGAATCAAAAAACGTAGGATCATATGAATTTGGAGTATACACATTAAAAAAGGCGATTTTCTTTCCATTATGGATATTTAAGTGATTCTGCCTTCCTGGTCTTTGCCTTTACCCAATATGGTGATTTTGAGTTTCTTTTGTAACATTGATTACACCTTTTGTTTTGTTTGGGGCTGAAGAAAAATCAGCCAGTTTGTACAAATGGTTCTGCATTCTCTGTGCGTACTTTTGGAGCAGGTGTGTTTCTTGGAGCATTGTTTTATCAATATCGTTTCTTGCTAGGATATTGAGACAGATGGAATGTTTGATAGGACAATTTAGGCCTTTCACATTCCAAGAGAGAATGGCTAGTGTTGCCATTTATTTTTCAGAAAGGAATGTTAATGATATAATTGTTGTCTTTAGTGTTATTGAGCCCATGGATATGTAACAAAAAGCAGGACCCACACGGAAACCCTCCCATTGGTCCTTCCCCACCCAGAAAACCCTTGCTGTAAACCATACCACCACTCCCTAGTCTCCATCCCCAAACTTATATACCTTTTTGTAAAACCTTTTCAAATACGAATGCATCAAATCCAAATATTGTAGCCTTGCTTATTGAATGCCCACTGTTCAACTAAGTTACCTCTACCTATTTTTCTTCTTCTTTGTATCAGGCATTGGCTCACCAGCGCCTACATCCTCTTTGCCGTGCCCTACTTTGTGTACGACATCTACGCCATGTTCATGTGCTACTGGTACAAGCTGCGCATCAAGGGCCATGAAGGGGACAGCGGCGCCAAACCCCTGGGTGCGGCCCTGACCAGCTACCTGCGGCGCGAATTCCTCATGGTACTCCACCACGTCGTCATGGTCACCGTGTGCTTCCCCGTCTCTGTGGTAACTGTCGCCCAATGACGACATTCAAATGCTGGGAGAATGACGTGTGAGCGAGTGAGTGTTTATTGGTAGTATCTTGTGTGTGTCATTATTAAAGATATTTGCTGGTATTTGGTAGTGTACACAGGCAAATCTTTGTGGCCGTGTGGTTTGAGTGTCCGTCTGGATATTGGGAAGTTGGCTGTTTGATCCACAGTCGAGTCCAACCAAAGACTCCAAAAACCGTCTTGATGCCTCTGCTTGGTACTGAGCATTAGGAATACAGATGGATTGGGGGTAAGGCCCTGTGACAGACTAGCCTCCTGTCTTGGGGGTGTACTTGTACATCAAACTGCATCATGCTACAAAAACAGGATAAAGGCTCCTGCCCTATGGACAAGGCTTACTTTACACTGGTGAAAAGGTTTGTTGAAGGCTTGATGATAAAACATGACTTTCAATGAACTGTCTTCTTCCTCGTTCCCCCAGTTCTGGCGACAGGGCAAGGGGGATTACTTCCAAGGCGTCATGTTCTTGGCAGAAGTCAGCACTCCGTGGGTCTGTTTGGGAAAAATCCTCATCCAGGTACTTCAGTTTTTGAATTATTGTGTTCAAAGTACATTTTGAATTGCACACATCTCTAGGTGTCCCACCCGTGTTTCAATTTCTCAGACTTTTAATTGGACTGTTGGTTCCTGGCATGTGGCTCATCACGTGTGTGTGGTGTATAACAGCACATCTGTAATATGATTACCTTAATTACAGCAGTATACACTGAGTATACAACAAATTAACACCTGCTCTTTTCATGACAAGCTGACCAGGTGAATCCAGGTGAAAGCTATGATCCTTTATTGATGTCACTTGTTAAATCCACTTCAATCAGTGTAAATGAAAGGGAGATAGGTTAAATAAGTATTTTTAAGGCTTGATAAAATAGTCAAAAGTATGAGCACGTGTGAGTTGCGATTTATAGCAGAAAAATGCCGCAGTAGCTGTTTTAAAAGTATTTCTGCTGTTTTGTTTCATAGCTGCTAATTGCACAAATATATATGAATCCTATATCCCACCTCGTGCAGTGACACTGCCTGGCAAGGGAGCTGTGTGCATTGAGTGCTGGTAGATTAATTTTTGGAGGTGCAGGCATAGGTTGGCGCCGATAGACATGGCCGCAATGTTTCTAACTCGTAAGCAACTTTGCAGTTTTATTTATTTTTTGTTATTTCTCACATTATTAGCCCAGAATGTTTTTTGTGTTATTACATACAGAAATTACTTTTGGATATCAGAGCGGCAAATATATAATACGACTTTCCTGAAACTTTTTTCGTACCCCCCAAGGATGAACTTATCCCAGTGGCTGCTCCAATACACCGCCGTCAGAGAAGAGGTATTCGGAGTGAACTTTTAGTCCAACTCAGTAGGTGTGCACACCATCCACCGCTTCTGAGTGTATTGCTCACTAATGTTGTCCCAAGACAATAAAGTAGACGAGCTCAGGGCAAGGATCTCCTTCCAGAGATACATCAGGGACTGTAACATACTTTGTTTCACGGAATCATATCTCTCCTGATATACTGTCCCCATCCGTACAGCCAGCTCTCCGGAAGAAGAAAGGTGGAGGTGTATGTTTCATGATTAACTACTCATGGTATGATTGTGGTAACGTATAGGAACTCAAGTAGTTTTGTTCTCCTGACTTAGAATACTGAATACCTCACAATTAAATGCCGACTGCATTACATCCTGAGAGAATTATTTTCGGTCATTGTCACAGCCGTTTAAATTCCCCCTCAAGCCGATACCACGGCGGCTCTCAAGGAACTACACTGGACTTGTGCAAACTGGAAACCGCATATCCTGAGGCTGCATTTATTGTAGCCGGGGACTTTAACAAAGCAAATCTGAGTAAAAACCTACCGAAGTTCTCTTAACACATAGCCTGCAATACTCGCGCTTCAAAAACTCTCAACCATTGTTACTCTCCCTTCCGGAATGGCCACAAGGCTGTCCCCCGCCCCAATTCGGCAAATCAGATCACAACTCCATTCTGCTCTTCCCTAACTATAGGCAGAAACTCAAACAGGAAGTGAATAGACCTAGTGTCTATTCAATGCTGGTCTGACCAATTGGAATCCATGCTTCAAGATTGTTTAGGTGACGCAGACTGCGATATGTTCCGGGTTGACATTGTGACTGAGTACATTAGGAAGTGTATAGGGGATGTTGTTCCCAACGTGAATATTAAAACCAAAAACTATGGATAGTTTGCAGCCTTTGCGCAAAACTGAAAGTGTGAATCACTGCATTTAACCACGTCAAGGTGACTGGGAATATGGTTGAATACAAACAGTCCTGTTATGCCCTCTGTAAATCAATCAAACAGGCAAAATGACAGCACAGAGACTAAATGGATTCACAATTCCAGGGATTTCCAACAATCATGGTTAACAAAGGGAAAACCAACCACGTCACGGACACCGACGTCTTGCTCCCGGACAAGCTAAACACTTTCTTTGCCCGCTTTGAGGATAATACAGTGCCACTGGCGCGGGCCGCTTCTGAGGACTGTGAGCTCTCGTTCTCCATGGCCGACATGAGTAAGATATTTAAGCCTGTTAACCCTGAGAATGCGCAGACCAGCTGGCTGGAGTGTTTACGGATATATTCAATCTCTTCTTATCCCAGTCTGCTGGCGACCTGAAGCCTTCTTCACAATAATTGAACCGCTCTCCTTGAAGTTCTTGATGATCCGATAAATGGTTGATTTAGGTGCAATCTTACTGGCAGCAATATCCTTGCCTGTGAAGCCCTTTTTGTGCAAAGCAATGATGACGGCATGTGTTTCCGTACAGGTAACCATGATTGACAGAGGAAGAACAGTGATTCCAAGCACCACCCTCCTTTTGAAGCTTCCAGTCTCTTATTCGAACTCAATCAGCATGACGGAGTGATCTCCAGCCTTGTCCTCGTCAACACTCATACCTGTGTTAACAAGAGAATCACTGACATGATGTCAGCTGGTCCTTTTGTGACAGTGCTGAAATGTTGTGGAAATGTTTTTTGGGGGATTCAGTTCATTTGCATGGCAAAGAGGGACTTTGCAATTAATTGCAATTCATCTGATCCCTCTTCATAACATTCATGAGTATATACAAATTGCCATCATATAAACTGAGACACCTGCAGGCAGACTTAAAAGATTTTGTGAAGTGGCTGTTCCAATGTTAAGGTGAATTTGTGTCATTCTCAAAACTTTTGGCCATGACCTGTATATACTGCATTCTAGTGAAGCTCCGAGACATAATTGTGTCGAGGCACAGACCTTGGGAAGGGTACCAAAACATTTCTGCAGCATTGAAGGTCCGCAAGAACACAGTGGCCTCCATCATTCTTAAATCGAAGAAGTTTGGAACTACGACTCTTACTAGAGCTGGCCGCCCGGCCAAACTGAGCAATCGGGGGAGAAGAGCCTTGGTCAGGGAGGTGACCAAGAACCTGATGCTCACTCTGACAGACCTCCAGAGTTCCTCTGTGGAGATGGGAGAACCTTACAGAAGGACAACCATCTCTGCATCACTCCACCAATCAGGCCTTTATGGTAGATTAGCCAGACGGAAGCCACTCCTCAGTTAAATGCACATGACAGGCCACTTGGAGTTTGCCATGAGAAACAAGATCCTCTGGTCTGATGAAACCAAGATTGAACTCTTTGGCCTGAATGCCAAGCGTCACGTCTGGAGGAAACCTGGCACCATCCCTACGGTGAAGCATGGTGGTGGCAGCATCATGCTGTGGGGATGTTTTTCAGCGGCAGGGACTGGGAGACTAGTCAGGATCAAGGGAAAGATGAACGGAGCAAAGTACAGAGATCCTTGACAAAAACCTGCTCCAGAGCACTCAGGACCTCACTAGGGCGGAGGTTCACCTGTTAGCCTTTGAATACAGCCCCCTGTATTCTACTGGATTTAACCGAGGATACAATATTTGCCTGTCCACCTCCCTCCTCCCTTTACATCACACACCACCCCTGCCCTCCCCTTCCTTCCCTACAGTGTGTTGTGTAGAGTTGGGGCCAGATGCTTCTTATAACCTCTGTGCAAAGGGAACCATTTAAAGTAAACTACACAGTACAGTTTGGTGTGGTGTTATACATTTGATAGATACAAATTATACTTCTAGATGTGAAATTAAAATATTGAGGTTCTCAAATGTTGAACTGTTATCAAAACCTTCTCAATGTTGTTGCCTTGTAAAAGTTGTGCTAGCTGTCGATCAAACGCTTAGCTTGCTGGAGCAGAGAAGAAGTCTAGCAAGCCGGTGGAAACAGATGTTTTTGCAGAATATACTGTGTATAATGACGTTTTTCTCCCACACCTTAAGGCACTGTATTCTATACAAGCCCGCCTTTGGCTTGAAGCATGACAAGTATACTTTGTCCTCCATTTTCCACTTTTTGGTGTCCATGCAAAGTAGAGCAATAGGCCTATTAACTATTTTGGCTTTCACCAATCTGTACTGCTTGCGCTTTCTCCTTTTTTCTCTCCTCTTTCTCTCTCTCCCCTTTTTCCTCTCAGTACAAACAGCAACACACTCTCCTGCACAAAGTGAATGGGGCTACTATGCTGGTCACTTTTTTCACCTGTCGAGTCCTCCTCTTCCCTTTCCTCTACTACGCGTATGGCAGGTATGTCTCTGTCTGTCCCTCACTCTCTATCACGCTCTGCTTTCAAGCTGAGCTTAAAGGACTGATGTGCATGGGGATTTGGTCACATCTCTTATTTTTCTAACTCTTGTATCAGGGTTCGGGGGCTTGTGAAGAGAGCATCATTGTAATGGGTGGCTGTCAAGGGATAGTTCATATCTACATTTCATAATACTTTCAACATTTTCTCATTTGGAGTCCATGTACATTTAAGGCCAGATTCAGAGTTGAGATAAGCGTAAGGAACTCTGGCTTTAGCATTAATCATTTATTGACATCAATGGGAGCATAGCATGTGTGGATCTCATTTAATAGCCTGGCTACCCATCTACATCACTCTGGCCAAACGCCACGCCCACTAATGTTTCTTTGTGGGTCTCCCCAATGACTTCTCGAATGCAGACACATTCAAACCGTTCTAATTGGTCCCAGAAACTGATGGATTGGGCCAGAGACGGCCTACATGAATCATGTAATTTTGGCCTCAGCACAAAAGACATCTAGAATTGGTTCAGACTGATGTATAGAGCGATTTGATATAGCAGGAAAATTAAATTCAGAATGAGTCGTCAGGCAACTAATTTATGTCAAATTGAGCCATTTAAGGTCTACTGATGAATACAGAATGATGAAATATGGGTGAACAATCTCTTTAATGCCTCCGCCCCCCTTTTGTTAGTTCTACAATTGAAGTCGGAAGTTTACATACAGTTAGGTTGGAGTCATTAAAACTAGTTTTTCAACCACTCCACAAATTTCTTGTTAACAAACTACAGTTTTGACAAGTCGGTTAGGACATCTACTTTGTGCATGACACAAGTAATTTTTCCAACAATTGTTTACAGATTATTTCACTTATATAATTCACTGTATCACAATTCCAGTGGGTCAGAAGTTTACATACACTAAGTTGCCTGTGCCTTTAAACAGCTTGGAAAATTTCAGAAAAATAGGTAATGGCTTTAGAAGCTTCTGATAGGCTAATTGACATCCTTTGAGTCAATTGCAGGTGTAACTGTGGATGTATTTCCAGGCCTACCTTCAAACTCAGTCCCTCTTTGCTTGACATCATGGGAAAATGAAAAGAAATCAGCCAAGACCTCAGAAAATAAATTGTAGGCCTCCAAGTCTGGTTCATCCTTGGGAGCAATTTCCAAACGCCTGAAGGTATAAACACAATGGGACCACGCAGCCGTCATACCGCTCAGGAAGGAGACGCATTCTGTCTCCTAGAGATGAACGTACTTTGGTGCGAAAAGTGCAAATCAATCCCAGACCAACATTAAAGAACCTTTGAAGATGCTGGAGTAAATGGGTACAAAAGTATCTATATCCCCATAGTAAAATGAGTCCTATATCGAAATAAGCTGTAAGGCCGCTCAGCAAGGAAGAAGCCACTGCTCCAAAACCGCCATAAAAAGCCAGACTATGGTTTGCAACTGCACATGGGGACAAAGATTGTACTTTTTGGAGAAATGTCCTCTGGTCTGATGAAACAAAAATAGAACTGTTTGGCCATAATGATCATGGTTATGTTTGGAGGAAAAAGGGGGAGGCTTGCAAGACGAAGAACACCATCCCAACCGTGAAGCATGGGGGTGGCAGCATCATGTTATGGGGGTGCTTTGCTGCAGGAGGGACTGGTGCACTTCACAAAATAGATGGCTTCATGAGGGCGGAAAATTATGTGGATATATTGCAGCAACAATGGGTCTTCCAAATGGACAATGAGCCCAAGCATACTTTCAAAGTTGTGGCAAATGGCTTAAGGACAACAAAGTCAAGGTATTGGAGTGGCCATCACAAAGCCCTGACCTCAATCCCATAGAAAAATTGTGGGAAGAACTGAAAGAGTGTGCGAGCAAGGACGCCTACAACCCTGACTCAGTTACACCAGCTCTGTCAGGAGGAATGGGACAAGATTCACCCAACGTATTGTGGGAAGCTTGTGGAAGGCTACCTGAAACGTTTGACCCAAGTTCAACATTTTTAAGGAAATGCTACCAAATACTAATTGAGTGTATGTAAACTTCTGAACTACAACAATTTTTTTTCTGAGGTCTTAGCTGACTTCTTTTGATTTTCCCATGATGTCAAGCAAAGAGGGACTGAGTTTTAAGGTTGGCCTTGAAATACATCCACAGGTACACCTGCAATTGACTCAAATGATGTCAATTAGCCTATCAGAAGCTTCTAAAGCCATGACATCATTTTCTAGATGATGACCCATTGGAATTGTGATACAGTGAATTAATTTGTCTGTAAACAGTTCTTGGAAAAATGACTTGTGTCATGCACAAAGTTTATGTCCTAACCGACTTACCAAAACTTTAGTTTGTTAACAAGACATTTGTGGAGTGGTTGAAAAACGAGTTTTAATTTCTCCACCATCAGTGTATGTGAACTTCCGACTTCAACTGTATGTGGCCACTCTAAATCCCCCATGTGCCCATTCTCTTTATAATTCCCCCCCTCCAGGTACGCGTCCATTCCCCTCCACATGGTTCCTTTCAACGTGCCCTGGCAAGTTAACCTGGGCGCAGCTATGCTCATGGCCCCCCAGGTCTACTGGTTCTCCCTCATTTGTCGAGGGGCCCTGCGACTCTTCACTGGCTCTTCCCGCTCCCGGAGGCCCCCGGTCACTGCCAAGGATGACCTGGACGGACAGGCGCCGTCCCAGCCCGCCAATGGGTACAGCACTCGTGCCACAGAACAAAAGTCAGACTCTCACTGAGAAGTGGGCGGGAGGGTGAGAGGTAAGGAAGGTGGGGATAATGTACCGGTGGGTGAAGTTGAAAGGGAAAGAAAGGTAGTGAGACTTTGAACAAGCGTAAAAAAAAAGAAATGCTTCAAATGGTACCGTCTTTGTTGCCAGAATCTATACTCAATACCGATATTCTGCTTGTGCGAATAAAGGAATTGAAGGGAGCGTTTGCACATTTGAACAGCACACAACATATGCATCAGAAGCTTTTGTTCCCCCTGATGCACGTTGAGAATGGAGAGAGATTAGCCTGAAAGAAGTATAGCAAGTGAGAGGTGGACAGCGTCCTCGTGTAGATCAAATGAAATCCTGTCTGCCTAGGAGGTAAGTTAACACAGGAGTTAGTAATGTATTATACTGGTATGTTTAGTACATTGCTTTAGATAGGCCTAATTCGGCTTAGTAACAAGAAACGACCTCGCCCAAGCAGTATTTTGACTTGTTAGTATTTATCTGTATCCTTTGTACTCTTAACAAATGTGACTAGGGTGGAAGGGAGGTAACCTAATAAGACTATTATGCTGCCTTATCTCAATTGTTTGTGTGTGTACTACATTTTATTTATTTTAATGTGGAATATTTATTTTTTTCCTTGGATTGAAAATGTGACAAGTGTTCTTACCTTCACGTTGATTTGGATTGTAGTTCTGTTTCTGATCTCCCATTCTGTGTTTTTATTTTTCATCCATTTTGATCTCCAGTAGTTCAGGTAGCAAATGCATGAATCATTTCGCCTGTTGGCAGTTAAACTCTGCCGCCTTGCAACAGTTATTTTATTCAGTGTAGAGAATGTAATTTTGAGGAACAAAATGAATGGCCAATTTTGTGGGCCTTTGGGTTTCTATGCCCTACTTGGGTCCTTAACTTTTGACTGAGTGGTAATTGAAGCATATTAGGTAAATGAGTTAGTGCCAGTGCAACAACAAAAAAGCAGCCCTATTTATTCCACATACTGTCATTCATTGGCTGATGTTACACAAGTATTCTGCCCAAGAATATTTAATAAAAAATCAAAAACGTGTTTTATCACTGCTGTAATTAGTGAATTGCATAAATCGACCAGAATAGAATCAATACACTGTCTTGGTAGCATTTAGTATAGGTTGACCTTTCTAAAGCTCTTGAAACTGCTTTAGGAGTCTGTTTCCACTTCTTCAGTTTCTTATTTGTACTGAGCAAATTTAATTGAGCCACTGGTTTCAGGAGCATTATTCACTCAGAAAACACAACTATACTTTCCTGAATATGGAAATAAAATACTAGGAAAACAAACAGCCCAGTAACCTTGGATGCAAGAAAGATGGGACAATAACATCTAGACGGCGATAAACTATACCGTTGTTCTATTTGTTTATTGGTTAATGGTTCTTGCCATTGGGGGAAAAAAAATGCATTTCAACTGATTTACTGTATATGCTTATTTTATTTATTTGTGGTTTTGAATTGAATGCATATTTATGCATACGTATTAATGTACCGTATAAACGTCTGAGCCTTATGTGAAGGCTATATTGTTAACTCATAGCTAAAATATACTCCTCTGTTCTGAACTTCTCTGGGTGTTATATCAAGACACTAATTTATATATAAAAAAAACAAAAAAAAGAGTAATGTTTATTACAAGGATACAAAACGCACAATCATACAAAATTGGTAATGGCATTTAAAACAAAATCAAGCGTCGAAGCTCTTGGCCTGCAGTTTTTCCCCCTCTCTCAGTATCGCCTTTGTCTTGGCGAGAAGATTTTGCTGGGGTCGCTGTCTCTCTCCCTTTCCTTTTCTCGCTCTTTTTGACTGTTGGGAGAGAGTGCCTCCTCGGGCCCGGCCCGGCTGCTCTTCTCGCTCTTGAAGAGGTCTCGTCCAGTCCGAAGAATGTGCTCCTCAATTTTGCGGTGGCGTTTCATGTCTGACAGTACCTTGTCCAACCTAGCCTCCCGTTTGACAGAGGACCGAGCTGAGGACCCTGGAAAAGAGGACAATGCATGAATAAACCCCAGAATGAGGGTAGTGGTTGACAGCAGTTAACCATTGAGGGTATTTGTTTTAGTTCAGCTGGTGGGTGGAGTTACTCCTGGGTTGAAAAAGTGATCGTATTTGTTTGCTAACCAGTAGTTTTTTTAAAAACAAGTAACTGACCTACATCAATTATTTGAATTTCATGTCACACAAGTTTCTCTAGAGATGAATGAGATCCAGCCTGAACTGTGCAATGTTGTAATTTCCAACAGGCCAATATTCTACATAGTTTAACTCATAAAATGTGGTCCTTAACTACAATGACCATAATCTGTTGCGCATCAACTGGTCTGATCTGTGTTTATTTCACACCTGCTACAGAAGAGCGAAGAATGCGCAATCGTGAGGTGATAAAGAGCAGCTGTTGCTTTGAGGTATCTACCAGAAAATACATGATCTAAGTGATTGATATGTGGTATTCAGCAGTCAAAAGTACACCTGATTTAATTTTAAGAACTACAAAATTGTGATTTTGTTCGGGCACAGGCAGAATAGAGATGAGATGACTTGGAATGAAATAAAACAAATGTAATACACTAACAAACAGATTTAAATGTGAACAAATGATGATTAACAAGTGGCAGTAATGGGCAGTCACTACTATCATGGGACTTTTATTAAATGTATTCTATGTTACAGGATTCAACCCACATAATACATAGTCCATTTAATGTAAATAATCGTAAACCTGTGATAATTCTTTCATAATCTAACCGACTTAAAAAAGCACTAATAACCTGGCTGCCTTCCGGGCATGAGCCGGGTACCCCGCTGAAGCAGACGGCGAAATTGGCTCAACAAAAGTCAAATGTCGAGCATGTGGAGAACAGTGTTAGTATTCTGTGTTTTGAAGAAAACTAGTTTGAAAATTAGTGCATACATTTTATGCAAGATACACTATATATACAAAAGTATGTGGAGACCCCTTCAAAATGAGTGGATTCGGCTATTTTCGGCCACACCCGTTACTGACATTGGCAGTAGTATGGCCTTAACTGACGAGCTCAGTGACTTTCAACGTGGCACCGTCATAGGATGCCGACAAGTCAGTTCGTCAAATTTCTGCCCTGGTCAACTAAGTGCCGTTATTGTGAACTGTAAACGTCTAGGAGTAACAACGGCTCAGCTGCGAAGTGGTAGGCCACGCAAGCTCACAGAATGGGACCGCTGAAGTGCGTAACATCGTCTGTCCTCGTTTGCAACACTCACTTCCGAGTTCCAAACGGCCTCTGAAAGCAACATCAGCACAAGAACTGTTCGAGCTTCATGAAATGGGTTTCCATGGCTGAGCAGCTGCACACAAGCCTAACATCCATATTAATGCCCATGATTTTTGAATGAGATGTACGACAAGCAGGTGCCCACATACTTTTGGTCAGGTAGTGTACATATTTTTATGAACAATGCATCATGCCACCTTCTTGATAATTATGCCCCAGCACCAGTTTTAGCTGCACTCCGGTTCAGTCTAATCGAATCTCGTCAAATCAACTGTGAATATGACTCGATATTAGGCAATAGGCAAGTGCTTATAGACCCTAAGTTGCATGAGAGATACTGTAGAATGAAAGGTATCTTCCAAAACAAAGAATGAGGTAAGTGAAAGTCATGAGCAGCGAGTCATACCTGGTGTCCTGCGTCGGTTGATGAAAGCATTTTTTGGAGTTTGTTGTATCTGTTCTTCATCAAAATCAAACTCTGTGGGAGATGGGGCCCTGACAAAGAAAGAAAATACTAGTCATCCATACTGCCATAGTTTATCTTTATAAAAAAACAGGGGGAGTCCCTAGGCCTCTATTTCAACAAACCTAACCCAATGGTGAATCTTAGCACTGGTGGTACTATAGTTTTTTTGGGGGGGTGTCAAATATTTTTGCAATTTTCACAACCTGAATTATGGGCGCAGCAGCTGGCTATGGTGTGAAATGGCTAGGCTTTGACAAATAAACAAGTTGTAGGTTTGTCAGGCTTGACCCCCTCACTGGCCAATCAGAACTTGCTTCATGGCTAAATATGTGGTTGCTTCAAGTTGTGTATTGCATTGTCAGCAAATCCAATTCGAATGTTAGTCCATTTATAGCCTATTTTCTTAAAATGCCCTACAGCAGTGTTTCCAAACTTGGTCCTGGGGACCCCAAGGGGTGCACGTTGTGGTTTTTGCCCTAGCACTACACAGCCAATTCAAATAATCAACTGTGTAATACTAGGGCAAAAACCACAACGTGCACCCCCTCAGGGTCTCCAGGAAACGCTGGCCTACAGAAACAAAATATAATGTAGGCCTATCCCATATTTCCTAAATATGTTGAACATGTTTACACTCCGCATTCAGGGATGGCAACTGGCGGCCCTCAATTTCCAAAACGGGGCCCCTGACCAGTCAACTCAGTCGGGGTCTCAACTTACTGTTGAGTGTTAGAATACACAGTCACTCACTCAGATAGCATATTAACATGGCATAAGTCCTGGTAAAATGTGTAAAATGGCAGGAAATTTGCTTTAAAATTGTAAAAAGTCTCTAGGCCCCATGGCAAATTTTCTCTACGCCCTGTTGAAAAATGTGCAGACTTGCAATAAATGTACTTTTAAAATAGTTTTTTTGATTAGATTTTTAAAAATTATAAATCTTTGCCGTCATGACGGACCCAGTAAAATGTTTTGCCCGTGGGGTGGGGGTGCCACCCAACCAAATCTTGCTTAGGGGCCGGCTCTGGCCACTGGTATAATGAATTTGGTTAAGAGTTTACTCTAACTGCACAAATCAAACTTTTTGGGACTAGCCAGAGAGCCTTTTAGTGATAGCACATTCATCAGGGACCCCCTCATAAATCAGAACACAACTGGGGTGAGATGAAAAATAGCATTCAAGGAGTTTTTCTATGACCTTGGCAATGCAAGGCCGGACCAAGTCAAGGGCCCTAGGAAGACACATTTTAAGGCCCGCCTCTTGGCATCGAAGAGCCATTTTTGCAGTTTAAAACAGAGGTTAGGGGGCACTATTTTCACCTCCGGATAAAAAGCGGGCCCAAAGTATACTGCCTGCTACTCAGGCCCAGAAGTTAGGATATGCATATATGAATAGAAAACACTCTGAAGTTTCCAAAACGGTTAAAATCAAGACAAGACAATTCAGCTTATCATTTGTAATTAATTAGGATTAATTTTGGAAGAACATAATTAAACTTTGACATTATGGGGTATTATGTGTAATACATTTTATCCCATTTCAAATTCAGGTTTTAACACAACAAAATCTGTAAAAAGTAAAAAGGTGTGAATACTTTCTGAAGGCATTGTAGCAATAGCCTACCATCGCCATTGAAATGGCCAGTAGTGACTTTTCAACGTGAAAGTTTAAAAAACAAACTGGCAAATAACTTACAAGCCGGATTCAGAACTTTGGACAGTGATCGTAATTCCCGAGATTCAACAAAAGAAAGTGGAAGATGCATTTTTTTAAACAAAATTATCAACGAAAAACAATAAGTCATTAAATAACTTGTTCCTAAACATGCTTCCCGAGTCGCTAACACCTTTCATGCATTGGGCATCCAAACTTCACAGAAGCTGGACAAAAATAATGTCCAATATAAATAAAAAAGGGGAATATATTGACTGTTTTGCTGCTGGTGATATTTTAAACTGCCAGTGCGCCAGTTTTTACATGACGCAACTGCAAACTAAAGTGTGTTTGAAAATAGAGTCCCTAGACTTGTTCAATAAGAAACGATCATTTTGGTTTTCCATTGCGTACCACAATGAACACAACTCTGCTTACCGTAGTCCTCCTGGACCAGAGCTAGAAGGAAACATAACCAACCTTAGATATAAATGAATACACAACTCACTTGCGCTCTCTATCCTCCCTCTCCCTCTCTTTTGCCGCCTCGTCCTCATCATCCCTCTCGGGCGAGGGGGTCCTCTCAGGTGTAGGCGGTCTTCGAGGAAGGGGCACAAAGTTCAGTTCCAGCTTATCCCCTTTTGAAAGGAGCTCATACAGTCTTTTGATTTCGTCGGGAGGGGGCATCCAGTTTTTGGTGTCCTCGATTTCATCATCGCTATAGGTGATTTCCCACTCTCGCTCCACCTGCTTTCGATCGCCTCCCTCCATCTTGCTGTCTGCTTCCATCTCCCCCTTCTGCCCCTCTCCTTCCATCGCATCTCCACTTTTGTCTCCATCTGGAAAAAACAGATGAATCGGACAGAAGCATGCATGTGTGTTAGTAAGTTAGTGTGTCATTCATGAATTGCGGTGGTATTTGCAACCATGAAAAACTCATCCAAGGACACCCTCCAGCTATTCTTTTTACCTTTCCTGTTACAAAACAATATCCCAAGTATAAATAAGTATCAATGAAATAACTATAAATCTAAGGCCCTTTTTGTATCCCAAAAATGTTGACGGAAAAACTAAATACGAGCATGTCTTGTTTATGACACCTTTCCCACTTTTGTGAAATATCATCCAGCCGCAATCTGTAGTTATTTTTCGAATCGGGTATTCGGTGGGGTGGGCGAGAGGCCAGTGGTGATGCGGGAATTTGGCAAGGGAACAGTAAAGACAGATGTGTAAATTAGAAGTTAATTACTATTAATCCGTAATTTGTATGTTTCATAGGCCCTAAATAGAAAACGCAACATGTAAAAAGATCCCCAAAATGTTCCGTACCCATAAAAAGCTTCTCTGTAATTCTATGTAACCTTTTATTTCACTAAGAAAGTCAGTTAAGAACAAATTCTTATTTACAATGACTGCCTACCCCAGCCAAACTCTAACCCGGATGATGCTGGGCCAATTGTGCGCTGCCCTATGGGACTCCCAATCAAGCCCGGTTGTGATATAGCCTGGAATCGAGTCTGTAGTGACACTACCTCTAGCATTGAGATGCAGTGCCTGCGCCACTCGGGAGCCTCAACATCCCTGTTAGTGAGTACTTATGCTTTACCAAGACAATCCATCCACCTGACAGGTGTGGCATATCAATAAGCTGATTTAACAGCATGATCATTACACAGGTGCACCTTGTGCGGGGGACAACGGGTCATTCTATAATGTGCAGTTTTGTCACACAACACAATGCAAGCGATGTCTCAGGTTGAGAGAGTATGCAACTGGTATGATGGCTGCAGGAATGTCCACCAGAGCTGTTGCTAGAGAATGTTATGTTAATTTCTCTACCGTAAGCCGTTGTTTTAGAGAATTTGGTTGTACGTCCAACCGGCCTCACAACCGCAGACCACGTGTAACCACGCAAGTCCAGGACCTCCAAATCCAGCTTCTTCAACTGGGCAATCGTCTGAGACCAGCCACTCGGACAGCTGATGATCTGTGGGTTTGCACAACCAAAGAATTTCTGCACAGACTGTCAGAGACCGTCTCAGGGAAGCTCGTCTGCACGCTCGTCGTCTTCACCAGGGTCTTGACCTGACAGCAGTTCAGTGTCGTAACCGACTTCAATGGGCAAATGCTCACCTTTTGATGGCCACTGGCACACTGAAGAAGTGTGCTCCTCACAGATTAATCACGGTTTCAACTGTACCAGGCAGATGGCAGACGTGTGGGTGAACCCCATGGTGGTGGTGGGGTTATGGTATGGGTAGGCATAAGCTACGGACAACGAACCCAATTGCATTTTATCGATGACAATTTGAATGCACAGAGATACCGTGACGAAATCCTGAGGCCCACTGTTGTGCCATTCATCTGCCACCATCACCTCATGATGCAGCATGATAATGCACGGCCCCATGTCGCAAGAATCTGTACAAAATTCCTAGCAGCGGAAAATGTCCCAGTTCTTCCATGGCCTGCATAATCACCAGGCATGTCAACCATTTGCGCATGTTTGGGATGCTCTGGATCTACGTGTACGACAGCATGTTCCAGTTGCCGCCAATATCCATCAACTTCGCCCAGCCATTGAAGAGTGGGATAACATTCAACAGGCCACAATCAACAGCCTGATCAACTCTTTGCGAAGGAGATGTGTTGCGCTGCATGAGGCAAATGGTGGTCACACCATATACTGACTGGTTTTCTGATCCACGCCTCTACCTTAAGGTATCTGTGATCAACAGATGCATATCTGGATTCCCAGTCATGTGAAATTCATAGATTTAGAACCAAATTAATTCATTTCAATTGACTGATTGCCTTACGGAAAAGAGAGACAGCTGCATGCATGTGAGCTCACATTTTTCAAGATGTTTTTTGCAAAAAGATAGATTTGGAGTAAGATAAACTTGAATTTTTCGGCAGAGACATATACAGGATGCTACTCTCCACAGCATAACCTTCACTCTAGATCAAAACTCGAAACCTACAACCTAATTTTGGACAAAATTACCTGGAAGGATTAACACCACCAAGAACACCATCCAACCTGGAACTGAGACAGACCAGATACAACTTCAATTAGTACTGAGGTGTGAAGTGAGAGGTGGAGGCCTTTGAGCCCAACAAATGGCAGGTTACCCCACCCAAATCCAGAGACCTTGAAGCTTCTTCCTGCTGTTAACCTCGTCGAGATAGGGGGCGCTCTTTTAATTTTTGGATAAAAAACTTTCCCGTTTTAAACAAGATATTGTCACGAAAAGATGCTCGCATATGCATGGAATTAACAGCCTTGGAAAGACAAAACTCTGACGTTTCCAAAACTGCAAAGATATTATTTGTGAGTGCCCCAGAACTAATGCTACAGGCGAAACCAAGATGTAGTTTTATACAGGAAATGCCCCAGATTCTGAAGGCGCTGTGTTCAAATGTCTCCTTATATGGCTGTGAATGCGCCAGGAATGAGCCTGCGCTTTCTGTCGTTTCCTCCCATTGGCTGCAGCATTGTGACGTGTTTGTAGGCATATCATTGGAAGATTGACCACAAGAGACTACATTTACCTGGTGTCCCGCCCGGTGTCCTGTGTCGAAATTATTGCGTAATCTGTAGGTCCATGCGCGTTCCATTTCTTCAGAAGAGAAAGTAAACTGCCACGATGGATTTTATCGTCGATAGATATGTGAAAAACACCTTGAGGATTGATTCTAAACATCGGTTTGCCATGTTTCTGTCGATATTATGGAGTTAATTTGGAAAAAAGTTCGCATTTTAATGACTTTTAAAAAAAAAATTCCTTACCCAAACGTGATGAACAAAACGGAGCGATTAAGTCGACACAAATAATATTTTTTGTAAAAACGGAACATTTGCTATCTGACAGAGTCTCCTCATTGAAAACATTTGAAGTTCTTCAAAGGTAAATGATTTTGTTTGAATTCTTTTCTGTTTTTTGTGGAAAATGTTGCATGCTGAAATAGAGGCAAAGTCCTATGCTAGGCTAATACTAATACTAATACTGTTACACAAATGCTTGTTTAGCTATGGTTCAAAAGCATATTTTGAAAATCTGAGATGACAGTGTTGTTAACAAAAGGCTAAGCTTGAGAGCAAATAGATTAATTTAATTTCATTAGGCGATTTTCATGAATAGTTAACGTTGTGTTATGCTAATGAGCTTGCGGCTAGATTTACACAATCCTGGATACAGTTTTTTTTTCGTAGCGAAACGTGACGCAGAAAACGGAGCGATTTGTCCTAAACAAATAATCTTTCAGGAAAAACTGAACATTTGCTATCTGAGAGTCTCCTCATTGAAAACATCCGAAGTTCTTCAAAGGTAAATTATTTTATTTGAATGCTTTTCTGGTTTTTGTGAAAATGTTGCCTGCTGAATGCTAACGCTAAATGCTACGCTAAATGCTACGTTAGCTATCAATACTGTTACACAAATGCTTGTTTTGCAATGGTTGAGAAGCATATTTTGAAAATCTGAGATGAAAGTGTTGTTAACAAAAGGCTAAGCTTGAGAGCAAATAGATTAATTTCATTTCATGAATAGTTAACGTTGCCTTATGGTAATGAGCTTGAGGCTGTAGTCACGATACCGGATCCGGGATGGCTCGACGCAAGAAGTTTAAAGACCATCCCAAGTGGGTGTGACACAGACTCCTGTTGCCTGCTGCACTGCTGTTTGGATTCCACCTGGCGATCTGTTCACGGTCTGCCCTGGCTTGTCTCCCCGTCTGGTACAGGTACCCCCACCACACTCCCCCCTCCTTCTCAAGCTTTCGCTTGCCTCCAGCACACGTGCACTGTTGGGGCGAGCATGACTCCAAACAAAGCATGACTCCAAACACCCAGAAAAGGCTACTCTCCTCAATGTTATCCTCACAAATAATCCTGATAGGTATCAGTCTGGTGTTTTCTGTAATGGACTTAGTGATCATTGTTTTACAGCCTATGTTCGTAATGGCTGCTCAGTGAAACGATGTGTCATAGACGCTTGCTAAATAACTTTAATGAGCCAGCCTTCCTTCATGACCTGGCCTCTGTAAATTGGTATAGAATCAGCTTGATTCCCTCTGTCGAAGACACTTGGACCTTCTTTAAAAAATATATTTTCAGTGATATTGTTAACCGCCCCCATAATAAAAATGAGAATTAAAAACAGGTTCAGCCCCTGGTTCGACCGTGATCTTGCAGAGTTACTCCACCTCAAGAATTGCATTTGGCGAAAGGCTCGGCACACGCATACTCAGGCTGACTGGCTCTCGTTCAGGCAAATGAGAAATAAGTGCACTCAGGCTATCTGGAAGGCCACTAAGTTAAGCTGGCCCCTCCCGGATGTTGTGTTAAACGCTCTACAACAAAGCTTTGTGTCCCACAAGCTTTCTCTGCCCTTGACCTTTGTTTTGGAGATGTTCAGAGCAAGGTTGTGGTTTGGTAAGAACAATATGGACAATGCTCCTTATAGGACACATCACTGCACTCCTCTGTAAACTAGTCATCTCTGTATAACTGTCGCAAGACCCATTGGTTGATGCTTATTTATAAAACCCTCTTACTGCAGCCCTCATCCTCCACATTGAACACCTGCTCTGCCAGTCACATTCTGTTAAAGGTCCCCAAAGCACACAAATCCCTGGGTCGCTCGTCTTTTCAGTTCGCTGCAGCTAGCGACTGGAACGAGCTGCAACAAACACTCAAACTGGATAGTTGTATCTCAATCTCTTCATTCAAAGACTCACTCATGGACTCTCTTACTGACATGACTTAAGATGGCGCCAACAGAGATGGTCGCCTCGCTTCACGTCCTTAGGAAACAATGCAGTAATTTGTTCTTTCATGTATTGTTTATTTATTTTATTTTTTATTGAATTTGACCCCTTTTTTCTCCCCAATTTTGTGGTATCCAATTGTTTAGTAGTTACTATCTTGTCTCATCGCTACAACTCCCAGCCCGAAGGTTGAAAGTCATGCGTCCTCCGATACACAACCCAACCAGCCGTACTGCTTCTTAACACAGCGCACATCCAACCCGGAAGCCAGCCGCACCAATGTGTCGGAGGGTACACCGTGCACCTGGCAACCTTAGCACTCACTGCGCCCGGCCCGCCACAGGAGTCGCTGGTGCGCGATGAGACAAGGATATCCCTACCGACCAAGCCCTCTCTAACCCGGACGACGCTAGGCCAATTGTGCGTTGCCCCACGGACCTCCCAGTCGCAGCCGGTTACGACAGAGCCTGGGTGCGAACCCAGGGACTCTGATGGCACAGCTGGCACTGCAGTACAGCACCCTTAACCACTGCGCCACCTGGGAGGCCATTTCTTACATTGTTAGCCCAGAAAATCGGAAATGTTATTACATACAGTCAGGAAGAACTATTGGATATAAGAACAAGTCAACTTACCAACATTACGAGCAGTAATAGAACTTTCCCGAAGTGGATCTTTTGTTCAGACCTCCACCCAGGACATTAGATTAGATGTGAGTGTGTTCTTTACCACCATATTGTTCACCTAATACCTTTTTTGCACTATTGGTTAGAGCCTGTAAGTAAGAATTTCACTAAGGTCTACTACACCTGTTGTCTTCGGCGCACGTGACAAACTTTGATTTGATTTAGATCTAATCCCAGAGGTCGAACCAAAACAACTTGATCGCAGAATAGGTAGACGGAGTGACCTCCTGGTCATACTTAGAAAGCGAGCACACCATCCACCGCATCTGAGCATATTATTCGCCAATGTCCAGTCTCTAGAGAACAAGGTGGACAAAATTAGGGCACAAGTTGCTTTCCAGAGAGACATCAAAGAAGGTAACTTTCTCTGTTTCACAGAAACATGGCTCACTCGGGATATGTTGTCAGTCGGTACAGCCACCAGGTTTCTTCAAATGTCGCACCGACAGACATAAACATGTCTCTCTCAAACATGTAAGAAGAAGGGCGGAGGTGTATGCCTCATGATTATCGACTCATGGTATAATCATAACATACAGGAACTCAAATCCTTTTGTTCACCTGACCTAGAATTCCTTACAATCAAATGCTGACCGCATTATCTCCCAAGAGAATTCTCTATGAGTGCAATATGTGCCATGTAAGAAAGCTAACGTTTAAGTTCCTTGCTCAGAACATGAGAATATATGAAAGCTGGTGGTTCCTTTTAACATGAGTCTTCAATATTCCCAGGTAAGAAGTTTTAGGTTGTAGTTATTATAGGACTATTTCTCTCTATACCATTTGATTTTCATATACATTTGGATGTTCTTATAGGCACTTTAGTATTGGCAGTGTAACAGTATAGCTTCCGTACCTCTCCTCGCTCCTATCTGGGCTCGACCCAGGAAGACAACGACAACAGCCACCCTCTAAGCAGCGTTACCCATGCAGAGCAAGGGGAACAACTACTCCAAGTCTCAGAGTGAGTAACGTTTGAAACGCTATTGCCGCTAACTAGCTAGCCATTTCACATCGCATCGTTACACCAGCCTAATCTCGGGAGTCGATGGGCTTGAAGTCATAAACAGCAGCGCTGCTGGCAAAACGCACGAAAGTGCTGTTTGAATGAATGCTTATGAGCCTGCTGGTGCCTGCCATCGCTCAGTCAGACTGCTCTATCAAATCATAGACTTAATTAGAAAATAATAACACACAGAAATACGAGCCTTAGGTCATTAATATGGTCAAATACGGAAACTATTATCTCGAAAATAAGACGTTTATTCCTTCAGTGAGATACGGAACTGTTCCGTATCTTATCTAAATGGTGGCATCCATCAGTCTAAATATTCCTGTTACATTGCACAACCTTCAGTGTTATGTCATAATTACGTAAAATTCTGGCAAATTAGTTCGCAATGAGCCAGGCGGCCCAAACTGTTGCATATACCCCGACTCCGCGTGCAATGAACGCAAGAGAAGTGACACAATTTCACCTGGTTAATATTGCCTGCTAACCTGAATTTCTTTTAGCTAAATATGCAGGTTGAAAAATATATACTTCTGTGTATTGATTTTAAGAAAGGCATTGGTGTTTATGGTTAGGTACACGTTGGAGCAACGACAGTCTTTTTTCGCAAATGCGCACTGCATCGATTATATGCAACGCAGGACACGCTAGATAAACTAGTAATATCATCAACCATGTAGTTATAACTAGTGATTATGATTGATTAAGTTTAATGCTAGCTAGTAACTTACCGTGGCTTCTTACAGGCGGGCTCCTCGTGAGGCAGGTGGTTAGAGCGTTGGACTAGTTAACCGTAAGGTTGCAAGATTGAATCCCTGTGCTGACATGGTAAATATGTCGTTCTGCCCCTGAACAAGGCAGTTAACCCACCGTTACTAGGCCGTCAATGAAAATAAGAATGTGTTCTTAACTGACTTGTCTAGTTAAATAAAAGGTGTAAAAAAAGATATATATATATATATAAATCTGCAAAATCGCCGTCCAAAATGACCGATTTCCGATTGTTATGAAAACTTGAAAATCAGCCCTGATTAATCGGTAGACCTCTGGTTTACATATCCTAAATTACTCATCTCATATGTAGATAATATTTTATACTATCTATTGCACCTTGCCTATGCCATCGCGCATCCATGTACATATTCTTACTCCATCCCCTTACATTGTGTGTAAGGTAGTCGTTGTGAATTTGTTAAGATATTACTGCACTGTCTGAACTAGAAGCACACGCATTTTAGTACACTCGCATTAACATCTGCTAACCATGTGTATGTGACCAATAAAATTTGATTTGACAGTTTGCATGTTGTATTGTTGTCTCTACCATCCCTCTACCATCTTGCTCTTTGCTGTTGTCTGTGCCCAATAATGCTGTGTTGGCATGTGTTGCTGCCACACTGTTGTCCTCTTTGGTATTTTGTTATTCTATATTAAATGTTTAATCACAGCCCCCATCCCCGCAGGAGGCCATTTGGTAGGCCGTCATTGTAAATACGAATTTGTTCTTAACTGACTTGCCTAGTTAAATAAAAACAAAAAAAAATATGAACTGTATCTCAGTAAAATCTTTGAAATTGTTGCATTAATATTTTTGTTGTGTATTAGACCTAGGCTACAATGAATTTAAGCCATCACCTGAGCTTGGTTGTAGGTAAACATCTGAAAGAATGAGAAGAAAAGCCACCTAAACATGCCTAAATCCTGCTATATTGTTCTGTGGGCAGATTAAACAAAATAGAAAAAATTGATTAATTGACGACCTAATTAAGCATTCAAAGAATCAAACACGGCAGAGGTTAGATAATGCAGTGGGGTTTCTTTGCGACCTCTGGTGCGGAGGGCCTTGAATATGCAAAGTGTTTTGGAGTCCAGTGTCCAAAACCTCGGTCTCTGTCGAATGTTGTGGGTCTTTCATCAGTACAACTCCAAACACACACCAAAAAGTATCTGGGAAGGGTTAAGGAAAAAATGCTGGACTGGCCAGCAATGAGTACAGATCTGAATCCATTACAAAACCTATGGTAGCAGTTGGTCTAGACTGTAAACTAAGTTACAAACTGGGTGGTTCGAGCCCTGAATCCTGATTGGCTGACAGCCGTGGTATATCAGACCGTATACCACAACATTTATTTTTACTGCTCTAATTAAGTTGGTAACCAGTTTATAATAGCAGTAAGGCACCTCTGGGGTTTGTGATATATGGCTAATATACCACGGCTAAGGGCTGTGTCCAGACACTTTGTTGTGTCGTGCCTAAAAACAGCCCTTAGCCGTGGTATTTTGGCCAAATACCACACCTCCTCGGGCCTTATTGCTTAACATCACTAGGGTAGGGGGCAGCATTCGGAATTTGGATGAAAATCATGCCCAAATTAAACTGCCTGCTACTCAGGCCCAGAAGATAGGATATGCACATAGTAGTAGATTTGGATAGAAAACACTATAAAGTTTCCAAAACTGTTCAAATAATGTCTGTGAGTATAACAGAACTGATATGTCAGGCGAAAACCCGGGGAAAATCCAACCCGGAAGTACTATTATTTTGAAAGGCTGTTTTTCCATTGAAAGCCTATCCACCATATAAAGACTTAGGACCCAGTTCACGGTCTCTATGGCTTCCTCTACATGTGGCCAGTCTTTAGGCATTGTTTCAGGTTTTAACTATTAAAAATGAGGGAGATACAGCACTTTCAATCATCAGCCATGCGCCTGAACGGGAAAGCGCCTTTCCTATTGACAAAGCTTTTGTCCGGTTGAAATATTATTGATTTCAAAAACAACCAGAGGAGTGATTTTAAACATTGTTTGGCATGTTTCTACTAACTTTTTTATTGTACTTTTTTGGACTTTCGCCTGTACTTAGTGCACTCGTCTTAAGCATTCGGATTACTGGACAAAACACGCAAACAAAAAGGAGGTATTTGGTCATAAAGAGGGACATTGTCTAACATGGAGACCTGGGAGTGCCACCAGATGAAGATCATCAAAGGTAAGTGATTCTGCTATTTCTGACTTTTGTGACACTCTCCTTGGCTGGAAAATGGCTGTATGGGTTTCTGTGGCTAGGTGCAGACATAACACTTGTATCGTTTATCAATGTTTATGATGAGTATTTCTGTAATTTGATGTGGCTCTCTGCACTTTCACCGGATGTTTGTTTGAGACAATGCATTTCTGACCATAACGTGCCACTTTAAACTGAGATTTTTTTTATATAAATATGAACAAAACATACATGTATTGTATGTATACATGTATTGTGTAACATGAAGTCCTATGAGTGCCATCTGATGAAGATCAAAGGTTAGTTATGAATTATATTTTTTGCTTTTTGTGACGCCTCTCTTTGGCTGGAAAAATGGCTATATGGTTTTCTGTGATTAGGTGCTGACCTAACATAATCGCATGGTGTGCTCTCGCAGTAAAGCCTTTTTGAAATCGGACACTGTGGTTGGATTTACAAGAAGTTTATCTTTAAAATGGTGGATAATACTTGTATGTTTGAGGAATTTTAATTATGGGATATCTGTTGTTTTGAATTCGGCGCCCTGCAATTTCACTAGCTGTTGTCGAGGTGGGATGCTAGCATCCCACTTTTACCAGAGAGGTTAAGCACCCCTCAAACACAGCTGAAGAGTGGGACAAATTGCCAGTAGAAAAGTGCAGCAATCTCATTGATGGCTACAAGAAGCATTTGTCAGTGGTTATCTTGACCAAAGGCTGTGCATCAAGTACTAGCTCCTGGCCTGGGTGCTAATATTTTTATTTCAACTTTATTTAACTAGGCAAGTCAATTAAAAACAAATTCTTATTTACAGCATACCAAGAGGCAAAAGGCCTCCTGCTGAGACGGGGATTAGAAAAAAAACATCACGACAAGAGAGACACCACAACACTGGATAAAGAGAGACCTTAAAGAGAGAACACAACATGGCAGCAACACAACAACACGGTAGCAGCACAAACATGGTACAAACATTGTTAGGCACATACAACAGTGTGAAAGGCAAAAAAGTAAGCGCGGCAATACATCACGCAAAGCAGCCACAAGTGTCAATAAGGGGGTATATATTTGAGTCTTTGAATGAAGAGATTGAGATTAAAAAAACTGTCCAGTTTAAGTGTTTTTTGCAGCTCATTCCAGTTGCTAGCTACAGTGAACTGAAAAGAGGAGTGACCCAGGGATGTGTGCGCTTTGGGGACCTTTAACAGAATGTGACTGGCAAAACGGGTGTTGTATGTGGAGGATGAGGGTTGCAGTAGATATCTCAGATAGGGGGGAGTGAGGCCTAAAAGGGTTTTTAGAAATAAGCATCAACCAGTAGGTCTCACGCCGGGTATACAGAGATGAACAGAGTACAGTGATGTGTCCTATAAGGAGCATTGTTGGCAAATCTGAGTGGCCGAATGGTAAAGAACATCAAGCTGCTTAAGAGCACCCTTACTTGCCAATCTATGGATGGTCATCTGCATCAGGGTTAGTTAGGCAGCTGGGGTGAAAGAGTGATTACAAATGAGGAAAGCAAGTCTAGATTTCACCTTAGTCTGCAGCTTGGATATGTGCTGAGAGAAAGACGGTGTACCATCGAGCCATACTCCCAAGTACTTGTATGAAGTGACTACCTCAAGCTCTAAACCCTCAGAGATAGTAATCACACTGGTTGGGGGGGTGGGGGAGCATTCTTCTTACTGAACCACATAACCTTGTTCTGAACACCTCCAAAACAAAGGTCAAGGGCAGACAAAGCTTTGTTGTAGAGCGTTTAATGCAGAATCCAGGGAGGGGCCAGCTGAGTATAAGACTGTTTCCTCTGCATATAAATGGACGAGAGAGCTTCCTACTGCCTGAGCTACACTACATCACCAAAAGTATATTGACACCCCTTCAAATAATCAGATTTGTGTATTTCAGCCACACCTGTTGCTGACAGGTGAATAAAATCAAGCACACAGCCATGTAAATCTCCATAGACAAACATTGGCAGTAGAATGGCCCATATTGAAGAGCTATGCAACCTTTCCAACACGTCAGTTCGTCAAATTTCTGCCCTGCTAGCGTCACCTTTAAGTGCTGTTATTGTGAAGTGGAAACATCTTTGAGCAACAACAGCTCAGCCACGAAGTTGAAGGACACACAAGCTCACAGAACGGGACCGCCGAGTGCTGAAGTGCGTAAAATCGTCTGTCCTCGTTTGCAACTCAGTACCGAGTTCCAATATGCCTCTGGAAGCAACGGCAGCACAAGAACTGTTTGTCGTGAGCTTCATGAAATAATAAACTAAAACATCAAATTTACATAAGTATTCAGACTCTTTACTCAGAACTTTGGTGAAGCACCTTTGGCAGCAATTATAGCCTTCGAGTCTTCTTGGGTATGAATACTATCTGAATGCAATGTAACGGGTGTAACGGGCCAGAGATAGATCGTCTGTGAAAAAGGGTCTACTTGCTGTTCACACAAACCAACACTGTTTTGGATGGGAATGTTAGTTCTACTAATTCTAATCCTATGGGACAATTGTTATATGTATGTAATATTTGTAGCATTGTACAGCTGAGCCAGAGTCATCTTCAGACCTAACTCAAATTTAAATATCGGCTGTGTCATCATCACTTCGGATAATTATTTGACACGTTGAACTTGTTTCATTTGAACAATTCTGGGTGGCAAAAGCTGTAAGGGGATAAGATGGGGAGAAAAAAGACCTTCTTGAAAACGTGACCGCAGTAATTGGTGAGTACGTTTTTCATCATCGATTGCAAATGAGCATTTGCGCAGGTATTGTCAAAATATTGTGTTAAAAATAATGACTTATAAGTGACTCATGGCAGAAAGAATGGTGAATATTATTCCAGACACTGATATGGGTTAAAGGGATACTGCGAGATTTAGGTTGTTTTTCTCAGTCAGATGAACTCATTTCTGTCTCAGCGTGTAGTCTGGAGATGTTAGCACATAGTTAGCTTAGCACAATTACTAGAAGTCTCGAAACAGTAGCCAGGTCCTCTCAAAAACAGACTTTCAACTACTCCAAATCTGGGTGGTTGGTCATTTTAGTCTTACGAAGCTATACATAGTAGGGATGCATGATATATCAGGGAATATATCGGTATCGGCCGATGCCTAGTTTAACGCACGATGTGCAAAACTGATGTCAAAGCTGACGTGCATACCTATATAACGAAGGTAGATGATGTAATGAATACATGTAAAATTTTGCGTAACACAGCATTCCTAAACTAGCCCAGAATGTCTGCTGTGTGGATTGAGCAGTCAAGCAGTCATTTGAAAGAGTAACACATTTTCAGCGAGACAACTCAAAGGCGAAATCCATTAAAGCCAAGATAATGGAATTCATTGCCCTTGACAATCAACCGTTCTCTGTTGTAGGTGATGTTGGCTTTTGCCGACTGGTCGAGCACCGTTACACACTACCAAGTGCGCTATATTTCAGATGTTGCCCTACCGGAGTTACACAGTAATAGCATCACTGCTATTAGCTTCACGACATACATAGTATTGAACACCGTTTGGGTCTTTGCGTGTAAAAAAAGATAGTAGCACTCAAAGCTGTGCAAAAAAAGTCAGCAAACACTGGCCACGAACGATGTGTTTACAAAACCGCGTTGGAAATAAAGCATCATTTGTTCGACCGCAACTTCTGGGGTAGCTAGCTTTAGTTTAAAACCTAGCTAGCACCAATACAACCAGCTTGAAACAATGACCAGTAGAAACTGCAGTCATTTTCATTTATTCTTAGCAATGATTTAGGAATCCTTCTGAGTAAGTATTAGCTAGGTTGCCACTTGTTGTTCACCTATTGAAATTGAACAGTTCATGAAAATAAATAGCGAGCCAGCTACTTAACCTTGTTGTCCAAAGCTAACGTTATAAAGCAGCCAGCTAGCTTCATCTGGCTAGTGAGGCTCGACCGGAACGGGGTTATGTGTTGTGAAGCTAGCCACAATAAGGATTTGGCACAATAGTAGAATTTGCGGTTTGCCTTCAGAATAAAAGTATGTCATTGACAGTGATGTAAATGTTTACAAATAGTAGAATTATGCCATACTTTTATTTTTTAGGCAAACTGCAAAGTCCACTATTGTGGCTAATTCTTATTGTGGCTAGCTTCACATAGATGGGTCCAACCACCATTAATACGGTCTTATAAATTAGGGTTATTTTAGATGACACCTAGATGACTAGCACTGTAGCTGTGCGAAACACCTTTACCAGCATCATAGCATACGTATTGATGAATCTTTGTGACATATGATATAAGAGTGATAGTGTAATAACTACATAAAAATATAATGAACGAGTTCAATTATGTGACGTGCAGTCATATTCAAGTCCTGATTGGTCAACAAACATATTTGACACGCAAAGACCCAAACGGCGTTCCATAGAAATCCTGGTTTACAATGAAACGACTGAACAAATGAACAATGAAATAGCACAGCAAGTAAGTGAAAGAAATAGGTTTTCATTATGTTTTACTGGTAATGGGACATACGTAAATGCATACAAAATAACTTTTTGGTCAGTGTGTGTAACCTTCATTTAACTGGGCAAGTCAGTTAATTAGGAACAAATTCTTATTTACACTGACAGCCTACCCCAGCCAAACCTGGACAACGCTAGGCTGTATGTCAAATTTGAGGATTCCATTGATAATTTGGTGTCTCTAAATACAAAGTGTCATAGGTGTTACTCAATTTAAATGAGGGGAAATTACATTGTGAGCAAAATTATTAATCATGTCACTTGTGTAAATTATTTTCAAAGGGTTAATGATCTTAGATTTTAGCATCTGTGGCCATTTAAGAAAATCCTCAAGCCCCGGCCAAACTCTCCCCTAACCTGGACGACACTGGGCCAATTGTGCGCCGCCCTACGGGACTCCTGATCACGGCCGGTTGTGATACAGCCTTGGGTCGAACCAGGGTCTTTAGTGACACCTCTAACACTGAAATGCAGTGCCTTAGAACGCTGCACCACTCGGGAGTGGGGTCCAGGGGTGAGACAGAAATATTTTTGCTATTTTCACAAGCAATTATTATGAGCGCAATTGCGGGCAGTGGCGCAAAATGCTAGGTTTTGGTAAATAAACAAGTTGTAGTTGTGACGAGGGCTTGACCACTCACTGGCCAAACAAGGCGTTCCATGGCTTAACCTCTTGGAACCACCCATCCCGGATCCAGGATAATTGTCATCAACTACGCTAAAAAGCATAGCGCAACGGTCAAATAATCTTACTAGAAAATATTCATATTCATGAAATCACAAGTGAAATATAGCGAAACACAGCTTAGCATTTGGTTAATCACCCTGTCATCTCAGATTTTGAAATTATGCTTTGCAGGGAAAACAATACAAGCGTTTGTGTAAGTTTATCGATATACTAACAAAACAATATGTATACCTAGCGGCAGGTAACTTGATCACAAAAATCAGAAAAGCAATCAAATTAATTATTTACCTTTGATAAGCTTCGGATGTTTTCACTCACGAGACTCCCAGTTAGACAGCAAATGTTCCTTTTGTTCCATAAAGATATTTTTTATATCCAAATACCTCCGTTAGTTTGATACATTATGCCTAGGAATCCACCGGAAATAGCGGTCACGACAACGCAGACAAATTCAAAATTATATCCATAATATCGACAGAAACAAGGCAAAGTTTTTTATAATCAATCCTCAAGGTGTTTTTCAAATATCTATTCGATAATATATCAACCGGGACAGTTGGCTTTTCACTAGAACCGGGAGGAAAAATGGCTACCTCTCTTTTGCGAAAAATCCAACAACAGACCACTTACGCAATGTGGACGTTTCTGCTCATTCTTCAAAATAAAGGCCTGAAACTACGTCTAAAGGCTGTAAACACCTTAGGGAAGCCACAGAAAAAGGAATCTGGTTGATATCCCTTTCAATGGGCAATAGAAATGCATAGAAAGACAGGGGTTTCAAAATAAGAGTCACTTCCTGATTGGATTTTTCTCAGGATTTCGCCTGCAATATCAGTTCTGTTATACTCACGGACAATATTTTTACAGTTTTGGAAACTTGTGTTTTCTATCCTAAGCTGTCAATTATATGCATATTCTAGCATCTGGTCCTGAGAAATAGGCAGTTTACTTTGGGAATGTTATTTTTCCAAAAACAAAAATAGTGCCCCCTAGCTTCAAGAGGTTAATATTGCATGCGTTTGACTGAAGTGCTTTAGGTTATTGACTGTCTTTGCGTCAATACGTTCTGTAGGTTATTGACGGTCCTCAATTCGGCCGAGGGCATGGAATATTCTCGTCCTAGTTCATTGTGGATTGACACTACAGATTAGTAGCCCTCTACATTCATACCAGTATACGGGTTGAAAATGGCAGATATTGACACTCATAAGCGCCTAAATTGGAACGCGGTGGCTGTACAGGTTCTCCGCTTCACAGCTCTGTATTGGTTTTTACTGACAGCTGCTCTGAATTTAAGCACTGCGCGAGACAAGAGGTTTCCCCCTCCCTCCTGCTAATTGGGCAATTTTAACAAATGTTTTTGTTGTCCGAGTGAGGGAAATGCAGTAAATTACGAGGACTCTATGTATTTTGAAGGATGAGACGTTGAGGATTATAAAACATACCGCTTTAATGTCATACATGCAAGCCAAACATCCGTGAGTCCAAATGTGCACTTCACATTTCCATAATCATAAAACAAATGTAATATACAGTGTCAACGTTTATGATCACTATGTTTGATGTACAGTTACAAGATGTCATGGCGCTATATCCTGGGTTGTCCTGAACAGAATTAGGTTATATTTGTTGTATTGTGAAGACAATTTGCCGTGGAACATGCATCTGAATGCACTCATGACTCCATTCTACTCTCACCAAAACTACAATTTGCTTCTCTGAATTACCTAATGAAAGCCTAACACTGTAATATCGTATTTTATAATTTAGCTAGTTATGTTGTTAACAGAACAAGCTTTCAAATTATACCCACCTGACCCAGATAATGGACCGCTTTTGGATTGCGTAAACAACAACAGTACATTGTGTAAAGGCGGAGATGCAGGGTTGTGTTCCAAACAAAACGTCTACAAGTGTGCTTTCTAATACTTCCTCAACCGCACAGCTAGGAGAGCTGAAAAAAGTGCCCTATAGTTGAAGACACTTCTTTGATTCATAAAAGTGCATGCATAATATATTATTCAAATTACTAAACTGTACACACTCAAAACCTTGTTGCACCTACTCCAAATTTGCTCGTTATGCTACGGAATGTATATAGAATATTTTCAAATTTTGTTATCAACAAAATGAGGTGAAAAGTACAGTAAATGTAGAATGCACATAAAATCAATAGTGTAATGTTCGGATTCAGTCTTCTGTCAGGTAAACTGTTGTGTCCTCACCTTTAGTCTAATAACTGTCCCATAATCTCCAAACGGTTCCCTTTTAATTGCTACCATGGTTATGCATTTCCATATTTCTTCTGAAAGAAAGATCTCAATTTAGCCTTATCTATATAGGCCAATTCCCACGAGTGTAAGGGATTAAATAGCATAAGCGACAGTTTACAACAACAAAAAAATCTGGCGTTTGCGCAATATGTTTGGAGTGTTGACAGTCAACATTGTAACTGGCTTTAACGAGTGTAGGCCTTCACGCATCGCACATCTCAAATAAAAAAACACTAGGCTCCCGTAAATGGAACTGTATGTGTGAGGCACATTCTCAATAAGCAAGATATATCCTAGGCCTGCCATTCATATGGCGTTAATGGACTGAAAAATGTTAACAGCCTACGTTTGGAGGAGCGCGTCATTGGTAGCTGGACAAGAGGTGCTCTTTGGAAATATGGGGAGGTGTTCAAGCTAAATGGAGTATGCATTTCACCATTTCATGAATTGTGAATAATGCAAAAGCATGTTGGCAAAAGCCTCACGTGTAGACCATTTAAAAACCTTTTATGGATAGACTACTTGGCTAATGCATGGCCAGGATGAGAAAGACACCAGACACAAGCAATTGTTACAGGAAAATAACTTAAATGGTTCTAAATAGGAGTGTCACCGGATTATCTCAACTCTCGTTCCACGATGGGCATATAGCCTACCGAAGGGTTTTTATGCACATCCAAAATAATAAAAGGAGCTGGATAAAACAATGTAATAGACTACATAGATAAAAAGGGGATGTCCGCTCACTGTTTTGCTGCTACCACAATTCATCTTTTAATAAAGCCTTGGTGATTAAGATTTATTTCAAAGCAGTCTCGCGAGCCAAACCTTTTATCGATAGTCTTGACTACCCGGGGAATGCATTGGGCATGACAAAAAAAAACTGCCTTCACTGAGAGGCTATAAAAGATTAAAAAATGTTTCTAAATACGAGGTTTACGGCCACAAAAAGCACACCTCTCTTGTTCCATGTGCATATGGGCACTGTGCACCACGGCTGGATAGGCTGGACTTTCGTTGTCAAAATCCTGTCCTCACAAACCTTGTTACTGCTAAGACCAGCTTTCGGTTAGTCTTAAATAGCCACACCAGCACATACCGAAAATGACACTTTGGCGCACCTTTTTAAGAACACACCTCAGATATTGACCCCCCCCCTCCCACCACAGCACAAGCGAGCTCATATAAGACAGGTAAATTACCAATCTTGGTGCTAGGGTTTGAATATAGAAGAGCGCAGGCTTTAACAGGTCGAAATTGCAAACAAGCGTGCGTTTCACAATTGCGCTAGCTTAACGCTAGCTGAAAATAGAGCCCATTGAGGACACTTAGGACTTAGCAGGTAGAGGCTTCTTTCTTCCCATAAAGTTGTGAGGGTAGTTAGCATTACCCCAGAGGGGCCTACCTTTTGCATCCTCTGATTTGGTCTCCTCTGCTTTTGCAGCTGCCACATCCGTCCCGTCTTTGTCACCTTCCTCTTCCCTACCAGTGGTTTTCTCAGTGTCCCCCACTCCGAGCACCTCTATTCCCTCTCTCAGTGAGGAGTCTGTTGTAGCCTCTGCAGCCTGCATCATCTTGTTGTTGCTACTATGCTAGAGAGAGAGTTTGCGTTGAGTTACATGTTAGCACCAGTAACAGTAATGTTTACTACAAACCCACTCCTAGTACAGAAGATATGCATATAAAAAAACATGATCTATGTTGAGAATGTGTCTTTCAACACAGCTTATGGAGAAATTTTGGGTCAGAAAAAAAGCCTGGCTATTACATGGACGCTGAACATTTAGCCTGCTCCACAGTCCCTATGGAAGCTCTAGTCTACATTCCCTGGTTATATTCTGTTGATGAACTCTTTTAAACTGTCTCCATGGCTAAGGTAATACATGTTACCTTACAAAAAGTTGGTTTAAAACTAATCCTTGATGCGGACAAGACTAAATATACAGTGCCTTCAGAAGGTATTCATACCCCTTGACTTATTTCAACAACAAAAAAGGCATATTTGACAGCGATTACAGCTGTGAGTCTTTCTGGGTAAGTCTCCACACCTGGATTGTGCAACATTTGCCCATTTATTTTTTTCAAAATTCTTCAAGCTCTGTCAAATTGATTGTTGATCATTGCTAGACAACCATTTTCAGATTGCCGCAGATTTAAGTAAAAACTGTAACTCGGCCACTCAGGAACATTCACTGTCTTATTGGTAAGAAACTCCAGCTTAGATTTGGCCTTGTGTTTAAGGTTATTGTTCTGCTAAAAAAAATATTTTGAATCTCCCAGTGTCTGGTGGAAAGCAGACTGAACCAGGTTCTCCCGTGCTTAGCTCCATTACATTTTTTAAAATCCTGAACACCCATAATGATTACAAGCATACCCATAACATGATGCAGCCACCATGTGCATGAAAATATGGAGAGCAGTACTCAGTAATGTGTTGTATTTGCCCCAAACATAACACTTTGTATTCAGGACAAAGTTTTAAATGTACTAATTTAGCAAAATACAAGTAAGCTGAACACACATCTGACATGTGTATAGAGAGTAGTTTTTTATGTCTTGGTCTTCAACATATCAATGTATTTCAACATATTGATTATTCATTTGGACAGAATTCTACTTAAATCAGGTAAAAACGACCGAATAAGCCAAAAAAACATGATATGATTGATAGATTTGGATGATAGTGAAATCGTGAAAATATGTTTTTTGCCTACTTTTAGCCTAGCTACACATGACATGTTATTAAAGTCAGCTAGCTATATGCTAGCTGACTAAACTCCACTCCATGGTGAAGACGTTTCTGATGAACTCCACCAAAGGAGTGGAGCAGAGACCAGGCTTTGTGGAATTCAAGTCTGACTACAATCGATTTGCCTAAGGTCAATACTTCAAAATAATTTAATTACGAAACATGTACCTTGTACTTGTGTGTCCTCTGTAGTTGCCTGCCTTTCTTTGTTTGCTGAAATCCATACTTTTTCAATAAACGTTAATCAAATACAACCACAGGCTGGTTTCCTTGTTGAGATTCAACTGGCACATGCGATGAGTTGCCATCTTAGATAAACAGTAATGAGCAAATTGATAAAGTTTGAATCTCAGCAAACAAACAAAACCATGCAACTACACTGTGGACAAATATATGTAAATTGAGCGTTTCAGAATTAAACACGTTTAAAGCATTGACCTTGGGCGAATCGTTGTAGTCGGAGCTGAATTCCACAAAGCCTGGTCTCTGCTTCACTCCTTTGGTGGAGTTCGTCATAAACTTCCTTCACCATGGAGTGGGGTTTAGTCAGCTAACTAACTATATGTTAGTGAGCAGAAACATGCAATGCAATTGTCACTGTAAGAAACTATTGCAAGATATTGCGTTTGCTACCTTAATCCAATTGTCAGTTTGTTTTCGCAGATAGATCGGGTAGACAACGCAAATGATCCTACCAGTTAGTCATTGATAAATGCATCAAAAGTCTAAACATTCAAAACTAAGCAGATGGGAGACACACAGACGTAAACACAGCGCCATTTTCTGGATAAACGAGACACAGACAGCGGGGGCGGGGCGTAGGGAACCCATATGCACCCAGAAATAATTATCAATTTCCAAGCTTCATGATTTCGGGTAACAGTATTCAAATCGAACAAATGTATATTATATTGCTTACTTGTAAATTGCAACATTTACGTGATTTTAATAATTACATTTTTGGAATGAGGAAGTGGTGGAGGAAGTTTACGTCATAGGTCATACGACCTAGAGTGCCGATTGGCTCAGTTTGGTGACGGCCCCTGTGCTTCATCGTTTGAAAATATTGGGCGGAAGGCCATTTTACGATCGTTTAAGTCTTTATTTTTTTTGTCAACAAATTCTGCCGTCATTTACTTTAGCAAACATCTTGAACTTTTTTTATACAAACCACATTTTATAGAGAACAGGAGAAAACTTTCGGTAAGGTTGAGTGTTTTATTCGCTTTAGATTCTCGACAACTGACCTGGCTAACGACATCTAACAACAAAGATAGCCAGCGGTCTGCCTGCCACCCTATGTGTTTCGAGCTTGTTTGCTAGCTAACATTAGCTGGCTACCCCGTGTTTATTGGACTCTCATTGTCAGTTTCTAGCTAAGTAAAGGTAATTTCTTGTTTCATAGACATGGCGGCCCAGCGCGTGGCTGAGGACGTTGCGAGAGGAACCAAACAGACAGCCAGGGTTCGGGTCGCGGTGCGCCTACGGCCCTACATGCACATGCAGGACCAGAAGGGCGAGGGGGCCTGCGTAAGAAGACTGGATACGGAGACCCTGGAGATAATCAACTGGAGGAACGCCACAGAGACTCTGCAATACCAGTCAGTGGCTTTTTGCCTGATACAATATCAACCTTTTTCATCACATGCCAGTTTATTTTAATACTTGATTAAAAAAAAGTGGTTGAACATAGAAGACGATGTGTTTGGGGACCAAATGGATCACTTGCTCTCTTTCGTGTGTGTGTGGCACAAAATACCACAGGCAACAGACTGTGTCCCTTAAAATTCTGTGGTGGGTTTCAGGTTTGATGTCTTCCACGGTGAGGAGACAACTCAACAGGAGGTGTTCCTCTCCTCAGTGAAGCCCATTCTGGCCCACCTACTGAAAGGACAGAACGCCAGCGTCTTTGCCTACGGCCCAACAGGAGCTGGTATGTCAAAGGGCTCTCATTTCATGTATTCCTTTGAGGGCGATACAAGGTACTGTCAATGAGTTACTGTCACAGACTGATTTCAGGTTAAGCGAGGTTATGTCCTTCCACTGCATTTTTTCCTCTTCCATCTTGTTTATATCATTGATGTTTCTAGAGCTGCTTATCAGCGCTGTGCGTATATGCAACTTTGACTATACCCTAATGCAACGGTTCTCAGCCTTTACAGTGACCACCAAATCAGTCATAAGTTGCAAAAAAAAATCGGGTCAAATTTCTGGTCCGTTTTAGTAGTGAACGTAACATATTAAATGCACCTTTATTACAAATTGGGAAAATATATTTTAAAACATTAATGCATTCGGTACTGCCCGCGGATCACGGCTTGAAAACCACTGCTCCAATTTGCATTATCAGTAAATGGCTCAACAAGAGTGGTTAGCAGCAATATTTTATATCTGGAAGCATGCTAGAAAACTCCATTATCCCCCAGCCAGCACCAACCGCCTGTTCCTCTATCTCCTCACCCAGGGAAGACCCACACTATGTTGGGCAGTCAAGAACAGCCAGGGGTGATCCCACGGGCGGTCCGAGGTGTCTTCAACCTGGTGAAAGCCAAGGAGAGGGAGCACGAAGGCTGGGACTACAGCATCGGCATGTCCTACCTGGAAATATACAACGAGAAGGTAGGACTGGGTGGTCTGATGTTTTATGAAATATGCTTAGCTGTTTTGTTTGGTTATAATTGTTGCTGGTATTTATTGTGATGCATTGTGAGTGCTTTCATGTTTTTGCAAATATGTCCTTAATCAATTTTTCATTCCTCGCCTCAAAACACATCAGGGGAGAAAGTTAGAGGGGAGAGACCTTAGATCCTCTCCTCCAATGCATTTTTGAGAATGAGGTGGACACAAAGAATAGAAAGTGAAATGAATGTTGAATCAATGATTTGGTTTTATTGTATTGAGACTTTTTTTGGCAGTATTTTTACATCTCATGGTCGGTCCCTGCCTCCTTCCCTGTTCCAGGTGCTGGACCTGTTGTCCCCCAGTGCTCAGGATCTGCCCATCCGAGAGGACAAGGACAGGAACATCCTCATCCCGGGCCTGACCCACACGCCCCTCTCCTCCTTCTCCAACTTCCACTCTCATTTCATCCCTGCCAGTCTCAACCGCACCACGGCCTCCACCAAGCTCAACCAGCGCTCCAGCCGCAGCCACGCCATTCTACTCATCAAGGTTTCTACACACTCTGACTCCCATAGGTTTATATATTTCCCATGAATGACTTAGTATTAGATGCATAACATGACATAGATAGATTTACATAAAGCATCCCTCTGGTTGCTGCTGCTATGCCTGTTGGGACAATCTCGGAGACGTAAAGACCTCTGTCTTTAATAGCACCGTCCGTGTGGCTAGTGAATAAGGCAACTCATATTTAGCAGTCTGAACACAGATTTAGATATCTCTGTAGCAGAGCCATAGATGGAGCACGAAATGATTCCCTACCCTCTCCCTTCCTCTTTCCCTCCACTCTCCATACCTTTATCCTTCTCCACTTTTCTCCCTTGCTCCTTCCCCACCATACCTTTATCGTTTTCCCATTCTTCTTTTCCTCCTCAATTATAATGCTTAATTCTAAATGTGGGCCTTGGTAATAATGTTAGTGGGAATAACACTAGTGGGAATTTATCGCTTCTCCTTGTGCTTTAAGCAAATTGTCTGAATTACTGTCTGACTGTGTTAAATCTGAATGATTAATTTTGGATGATTTTTAATCTGGATTGTTTGATGCCAGTATCAGATTGGCTGAGAGAGATTTAGCTCAGTACAAATATAACTTGGCTGATAACTAAAACAACTTGCCCCAGCATCTCGCCCTCTGTCAGCCCATAGTGAACCGAACCATGAACCAACGGTGTCACAGCACACAAATAACAATCCTGGACAGCCTTTCCCAAGTTGTAACCATGCCCATGAAGTGTAGCGGCAGACATTCTATCAAAATGGACAATGAGGTAGCCAGCTCAGCCTCTCGTGAGAATGAAATCATTCCCAAGGTTAGCAATGTTTGTTCTGTCATATGGAAGTGGTTTGGGTTTGAGGTCTGATGTTCAGCAAATCAATGTCCTGTGCAAAGTGTGTCTCAAGACAATTGCCACCTGACGTGGCAGCACAACTAACCTCTTCCAGCACCTGAGACAGAAACACGCAGTGGAATGGGAGGAATACGTGAGACTACACAATGCTGATACTTCCAGTTGTCCCACTCCCAAAACGTCTGGTAAAAGACAATATACCATAGCCGCAGCATTTTCAAAAGTCATTCCATATAACAAGAAAAGTTTGAGGTGGAAGGAGATTTATCACATAGCAAAATATATGGTCCCCATCTATACAGTGGAAAAGCCTGGCTTCAAAAAGCTGCTAAACACAATTGACCCCAAATATCAGCTACCAAGCCGCAAGTATTTTGCGGAAGAAGCATCGCCACGGTTATACATTGCTACCTGCGAAAGAGCAGTGGTGGGGATAAAGTACTCAATTTATCATACTGGAGTAAAAGTAATTTACAAATGAAGCACGTGTGTTTAGTAAGTAGAGATGTCCAGAATGCTTTCTTGATAAGTGTGTGAATGTGACCATTTTCCTGTCCTGCTTTTGATTGTCCGGGGGAAGAAAAAAAAGTTTATTTTTTTTCTTTAGGAATGTAGTGAAGTAAAAGTTGTCAGAAAATATAAATAGTAAAGTACACATACTACCGTAATTTCCGGACTATAAGCCGCTACTTTATTCCCACACTTTGAACCTCGCGGTTTATACAATGACGTGGCTAATTTATGGATTTTTCCCGCTTTCACAAGATTCATGCCGCCAAAAAACTGAGCACCGTCACATTTGTGACGTAAATCGAGCGCGCTCAAACTTCCCATCATTCTGATTGCGGTAGTAATTTTGTCACCCTCATCATGGCAAAGACACGGAGAAATGCATATGATGCAGCGTTCAAGTTGAAGGCGATCGATCTGGCTGTTGGAAAAGGAAATAGAGCTGCTGCATGGGAGCTTGGCCTTAATGAGTCGATTATAAGACTTTGTAAAAAGCAGCGTGAGGAACTGACTCAGTGCTGAAAGGCAACAAACCTTTCAAGAGGGAAGAAAGGCAGATGGCCCAAAGTATTTGCAGCCACTCAACATCAGTGTAAATCGTGCATTTAAGGTGGCGCTCCTTGTTCAGTGGGAGGCTTGGATGACAAGTGGGGAGAAATCCTTCACTAAAACGGGCCGCATGCGAAGAGCAACTTATGGTCAAGTCTGCCAGTGGGTCCTGACAGCGTGGAGTATTGTCAAAAAATCCACTATCATCAACGGGTTTCGACTGGGCTGCTGCGTGTTGAAGGGGCAGCATGAGCTCAGCGGGGTATTTGCCTCCGGATGAAAGTGACGAGAGCGACAATGAAAACGATCCAACATCGGATGAAGCAATTCTGAGGCTATTCAACTCCGACACCGAAGGAGATGACTTCAGTGGTTTCAGTGCACAGGAGGAGGAAGATAGTGACCAATGACTTTACTGGTAGGCTACTGTTTAATTTTTGTTACAAGCCATGTTTCGTTTAAAGGCTGTGTAAAGTTCATTTGTTTCAATGTACCTGTAGGCACCTGCGGCTTATAGACACGTGCGGCTTATTTATGTACAAAATACATATTTTTTAAATAATTCAGTGGGTGCGGTTTATATTCGGGTGCGCTTAATAGTCCAGCAATTACGGTTCTTAAGTAAAAATTATTTAAAGTACTACTTAAGTACTTTAGCCAGCTTCTCTGTGACTCTTTCGCAGTGGTGTAATGTGTCGTACTTTTCCACCACACGCCATATCTAAGCTTGACAGTCCCGTATATAGATGAAGAATGGACATTGCTAAATGTGTGCCTCTGGACATACTTCCCCGATGACCATACGGGTGAAATAATAGCCCAGGGTCTCGAAGACGCACTGGCATGGAAGCTGACCGAAGACAAACGGTGTGCATGATAAAAGCATTGCTCTTGAACAAGTGGACCCGTCTGCAGTGCTTTGAACACAGGCTTCCCCTCGCTATCGTTAAGTATGACATTGGATAATGCAAATGCATTCAAAAAATGAATCTTCAGACCAGCTGTAGAATTATTCTTTTTTTTAAATTATAATAATAATTTACCTTTGTAGCTTGTTGTAATTCTACCAATCCAATAGAAAATTAACCACAGGCATGTTTAAAGAATAACAACAATATGGACTAAATGTAATTGATTAGATATCTTTTCAATCAAAACAATTAAATATGTAAACATATAGGCCTGTGCAAACAGCTACAATGGTCAAACATTCCTAAACAATGTAGTAGTAGTACTATACAAGGTGAAAAGTTTTTGCCAATGTTTTTTGTCAAATAGAAATAAGGCCTATCAAAACCTGTTACATCACGATGTGTGGGCATGCTGTGTTTGTTACATTACTAAAAATGTTGCCATTCTAAATATTATTTTTGTTTCTTAAAAGAAAATAAATATACAGAGAATGGTTTGAAAGACCCTCGGATTGACCGTGCCATCGGGGTATGCAAAAAGGTTGTCATCAGCTTCAAAAATAGCAGAGATATGGTTTTGGTACAGGCTGTGCTCAATCTACCAACTCCGAGTCCTAACCAAGTGGGGTTCAAGACAGAAGATGATTGAACGAGTCCTGAAGCAGGAGAAGGCCATAGCACGGGTCATGGGCTCCGAGAAGAAAAGCAGGCACCTGGTGCCCAGCTGGCAGCATATCAACGTTTTGGAGTCAATGAACAAAGCCATAAGCCCACTACAATAATTCACTGATGTGCTGTCTGGTAAAGCCTGTGCTGCATCTGTTCAACACCACCTGCAGCCAGGGGAGGGTGAGAACAGTCTCGTAAAGCAAACCAAGAGCGCCACACTGGAGTATCTAAATGACAAGTACAGTACGATGACCCTGCCACAGATGACCACCTGGATATGGCTTCAATCAATCAAATGTAGTTATAAAGCCCTTCTTGCATCAGCTGATGTCAAAGTGCTGTACAGAAACCCAGCCTAAAACCCCCAAACGGCAAGCAATGCAGGTGTAGAAGCAGAACCGGACCCCCGGTCCAGGAGAAAATACATAGCAGACAACAAGGTTGAGGGCATCAAACGAGATGTTTTGGAGCTCCAGTCTCTGCTAGCTGAGAAGAGCACACCTCAGCCTGCCACAGCTCTGCATGTGTGCCTAGAAGCTGAACCTGTGGCTAAGAAGAGCAAGAAAATACTTGCATCTTCAAGAAGACCGTAACGTCTGCCTCCCAGTTTATTTTTTTATTTCACCTTTATTTAACCAGGTAGGCTAGTTGAGAACAAGTTCTCATTTGCAACTGCGACCTGGCCAAGATAAAGCATAGCAGTGTGAACAGACAACACAGAGTTACACATGGAGTAAACAATTAACAAGTCAATAACACAGTAGAAAAAGGGGGGAGTCTATATACAATGTGTGCAAAAGGCATGAGGAGGTAGGCGAATAATACAATTTTGCAGATTAACACTGGAGTGATAAATGATCAGATGGTCATGTACAGGTAGAGATATTGGTGTGCAAAAGAGCAGAAAAGTAAATAAATAAAAACAGTATGGGGATGAGGTAGGTGAAATGGGTGGGCTATTTACCAATAGACTATGTACAGCTGCAGCGATCGGTTAGCTGCTCAGATAGCAGATGTTTGAAGTTGGTGAGGGAGATAAGTCTCCAACTTCAGGGATTTTTGCAATTCGTTCCAGTCACAGGCAGCAGAGAACTGGAACGAAAGGCGGCCAAATGAGGTGTTGGCTTTAGGGGTGATCAGTGAGATACACCTGCTGGAGCGCGTGCTACGGATGGGTGTTGCCATCGTGACCAGTGAACTGAGATAAGGCGGAGCTTTACCTAGCATGGACTTGTAGATGACCTTGGAGCCAGTGGGTCTGGCGACGAAATATGTAGCGAGGGCCAGCCGACTAGAGCATACAAGTCGCAGTGGTGGGTGGTATAAGGTGCTTTAGTGACAGGACCATCTAAACTGAGCTGTCAAGCTAATTGATGTCCACAGACACAGACCCAGACACAGACTCGCTTGAGTGGTGGAAGCTTCATAAGGCCAACTTCCCAAGACTGAGCGATCTTGCAAAGAAGTACCTATGCCCCTTCAGATAGGGTCTTCAGCACAGGTGGAAACATTGTAACATGCCATAGGACATGCCCCAAGCCAGAATCGGTCGACAGACTTGAGTTCCTCTCCAGAAACCTATAGGAGCAAAGTAGAATATCGTTTTGTTTGACAGGAATGTAGTATTTGTTTTATTTTGCACAAAGTCCAGACCTGAATCCAATCGAGAATCTGTGGAAAGAACTGAAAACTGCTGTTTCACAAATGCTCTCCATCCAACCTCACTGAGCTCGAGCTGTTTTGCAAGGAGGAATGGGAAAAAATGTCAGTCTCTCGATGTGCAAAACTGATAGAGACATACCCCAAGCGACTAACAGCTGTAATCGCAGCAAAAGGTGGCGCTACAAAGTATTAACTTAAGGGGGCTGAATAATTTTGCACGTCCAATTTTTCAGTTTTTGATTTGTTAAAAAAGTTGAAATATCCAATAAATGTCGTTCCACTTCATGATTGTGTCCCACTTGTTGTTGATTCTTCACAAAAAAATACAGTTTTATATCTTTATGTTTGAAGCCTGAAATGTGGCAAAAGGTTGCAAAGTTCAAGTGGGCCGAATACTTTCGCAAGGCACTGTACCTACCCAGGCCCAATTGCTTCTGCCAAATTTAAGGCCCTTCCCGAAATACGAAATAACTTTGTTAGTTCCTCTCTGTCAGTCACGCTCTGCTCATGGCGGCTCTGTTTCTGTGAGTATCCTTTGCTCAATGACTAGACATTCAAGAGCAGTTGGCTCCTTTCGTCACTCTAAACTCTGACAAAACTCAAGGAACCTTATTTTCCATTTCATATGATGCAGCTCTCTGCCCCACTTATTGCAGAATCGTTTACCTGTATTTTTAACTTGACAGTTGTTCCTATGATCTTGAAAGCTGAGCATGTACTCCCCCTACACGAAGGAGATGATCCTTCTGACTTAGATAAATTGAACCATATTTATCTTGGCTTTCCAAAGTTTTAGAATCCCTGCCCAACTCTCAGCTAATATATTTTTTTCTCTCTCATCCTATTCTAAATGTGCACCGTTTTAGAGCAGGTCATGGTACCGTTTCAGCTGCTACGCTTGTTCTAGATGTTTTAAATTGCTTAGATCATAAAAAAACATTGCTGCCTTATTTATAGACATTTCCAAGGTATTTGAAACTTGACCATTACATTCTCATTCAAAGGCTGACTGAAATGGGCCTAGATCAGTTCTCAAACTGAAGCCTATCTGTCAGATCGGACACATTGCGTGATTTCTGATGGTGTAAACCAAAGTCTAGTTTCGGGTATATTACAAAAGGTGTAACGCTGGGATCGGTATTGGGACGTGTTCTCTAAACTATTTATGTGAATAATATTGATCTCTGTTTATAATATTCATTTGTATTCAGAAGACGCTTATCTATGCTATTGCCCAAACTGTTGACCAGGCTATGTTACAAAAAGTTGGTTTAAAACTTACAGTGCCTTCAGAAAGTATTCACACCCCTTGACTTATTCCGCATTTTGTAACAAAGTGGGATTGAATTACCTTTTTTTCTCTCAATGAACTACACAAAATACTCATGTCAAAGTGGAAGAAAAATGTAACATTTGTTAAAATTATGATTCTTAAAAAAAAATGTATAAAAAAAAAAACACTCTTGATTTATATAAGTTTTCAAACCCGAGTGTTAGAATCACATTTGGTAGAGATTACAGCTGTGAGTCCTTCTGTGGCTCAGTTGGTAGAGCATGGCGCTTGTAACGCCAGGGTAGTGGGTTCGATTCCCGGGACCACCCATACGTAGAATGTATGCACACATGACTGTAAGTCGCTTTGGATAAAAGCGTCAGCTAAATGGCATTTATTATTATTATTATATTATTTCTAGGTAACTAAGCGCTTTGCACACCTGGATTATACAATTGTTTTATTTTAACCGTTCTTCAAGCTCTGTCAAGTTGATTGGTGATCATTGCTAGAGAGCAATTTTCAAGTCTTGCCAATTTTAAGTCAAAACTGTAACTAAGCTACTCACTAACATTCAATGTCGTCTTGGTAAGCCATTCCAGTGCGTATTTGTCCTTGTGTTTTACGATATTGTCCTGCTGAAAGGTGTGTTTGTTTCCAAATGTCTGTTGGAAAGCAGACTGAACCAGGTTTTCCTCTAGGATATTTGCCTGTGCTTAGATATATTCAGTTTCTTTCTATCCTAAAACACTCCCTAGTCCTTGCTGATGACAAGCATACCCATATGAAGAGTGGTACTTAGTGATGTGTTGGATTTGCCCCAAACATAACTCTTCATATTCAGGACATAAAGTTAATTTCTTTGACACATTATTTGAAGTTTTACTTTAGTGCCTTATTGCATGTTTTGGAATATTTTTGATTCTGTACAGGGTTCTTTCTTTTCACTCTGTCAATTAGGTTATGGAGTAACTACACTGAACAAAATAATAATTTAACATGTAAAGTGTTGGTCTTAAAGGCACTGAAATAACAGATCCCAGAGATGTTCCATGTGCACAAAAAGCTTATTTCAAATGTTGTGCACGAGTTTCCTTACATCGCTGTTAGTGAGAATTTCTCCTTTGCCAAGATGGCCCATCCAGCTGACGGGTGTTGCATATCAAGAGGCTGATTAAACAGCATGATCATTACACAGGTGCACCTTGTGCTGGACACCATAATAGGCCACTCTAAAATGTGCAGTTTTGTCACACCACAATGCCACAGATGTCTCAAGTTTGAGGGAGTGTGCCATTGGCATGTTGACTGCAGGAATGTCCTCCAGAGCTGTTGCCAAGATAGTTGGCTTGTTCTCATTAAAGACCCGTAGATCACTTCATTACTACCTTTTTTTGTTTGCCAAACTATACAAGCTTCCCACTTACCTTACTTAGTTCTTAATGTATAAAAACATGACGTAAGCAACCCTGTGAACAGGTTTGGTAACTCTTGAGGTTCCTCGGGTCTCTACCGAACTAGGTAAATCCACTTTTAGTTTTAACACTCCCCATTTTTGGAATCGCTTACAAAAATGCATTATGTTTGGATTTGCTCAGTTTAAAACTGACAAATGAGTTCATGAGGTGTGCAATTGTTTTGATTGACTTTTGATAATTTGTTTGATTGCTGTGATTGATCTAGTGTACTTCGTATTGTATCTTGTATTTTTATATTTTCTTTTATGTCCTCAGGGCACGATTGAAAATGAGACACCTGGTCTCAATTGAGCTTCCCTGAATAAATACAAGTTAATCATTCCTTCTGCCTCTCTCCAGGTGGTGCGTACACAGCGCAACCCCCCGCACCGGCAGCAGACAGGCAAGCTCTACCTCGTGGACCTGGCCGGCTCAGAGGACAACCGGCGTACGGGCAACAAGGGCATCCGCCTAAAGGAGAGCGGTGCCATCAACCTCTCCCTCTTCACCCTCAGCAAGGTGGTGGACTCGCTCAACGCGGGCGGCGGCGGGCGTGTGCCCTACCGTGACAGCAAGCTGACAAGGCTTCTGCAGGATTCGCTGGGCGGCTCGTCCCACTCGGTCATGATCACCAACATCTCACCCGAGTACACATACTACTTTGAAACCTTCACAGCACTCAACTTTGCCGCCAAGTCCAAGCAGATCGTCAACAAACCCTTCGTACGGGAGACGGTGACCGTGCCATCTGTACAAGGTGAGAAAGGGGCGATGAAATTCAGAGGTCTTTATATTATGGGCCCGTTCATTGCAGGCAGCAAGTAATATGGCACAGCACAATTATAGATTTTGATGGATTCGAGTTTTGACAAGAACCCTGGTGCCCTGAACCCTGGTGCCTTTTTTCCTGGTGGTTCTTACTGTTTGACATAAAATTATACTAATCACAAATGAAACTTTATTTATTATTTTTTTCTTTTTCTTTTAGACAGCCATGTATTTATTAATGACTCTATTATACAATCATACAATCAATTTGACAAAGTTCTTGCCAATCTAACTTCCAAACAACATAAAGTTAATAATTTATTTGAATGGTATATCTCTACTGATGAACTGGGTGAATCAAGATGTAGCCTCGGTCTATTCACAATACAGGTGAATGCATATTATTCCAATGGAGTGTGTGCGTGCATTGAGTTGAGCTTGTTTTAGCTACAGATTATTACCAATCCCTCCCATTTAGGACTTCTTATATTGGCAACTATTAGAACATATATTATTTTATTGTACTGATCAACAACATTTACATAGAAGCATTAATTTTATAGAAGTGTGTGCAGTCTCTTTTAATAAAGTAATGACTCATTTACAAGGCAGAATGTGGCTGTTGAATCTGACTGTGCTTATGGAATCTAGTAGAAGCCAGATGGAGTTGAGGTAGACTAAGAAGTGATTAGATTTTTTTTGTGACGAGGGAGACGAGTTAATAACGTTTGGTCACAATCAGCTTTGACGTCAACTTATTTTTTTATGCATATTATCACAAAAAAAGTACTAGGGAAGTGAATTCCGCTGTAAGCTAGCAAGTAAAGTTAGCTTCCATTTTTAATTGTAGCCTAGCGGTATCGTCTTGCATCGTAAAAGTGTTCTAGGCTCTATGGACATTGTTTTGCCTACAGTAATGAACAGTTTCTACATGTTGTGGTGCATTATTCACGTGTGATAACTTCTGTGCAGCGTGACTGAGCTAACAATGCAGCCTAGACAGCTCTAGCAATGATTGAGTAAATGGAGCAGGCACTTTGCTCTTGACACTTTTAAGGGGCTATGCTCATTTAGACTTGATCCCCTCAATCACGTGAGATACTTTTGAAAGAACTGACTATAACAGATCATAATACAGAACCATTATTTATTTTGAAAAAGTACAGAATTTACAGAGTACCGTGCAACACTAGTAAGCTGTAATGTATTATGGAAACTATCCCAAAGTTAAGGTTCTTTAGAAAACCCGGTTGGATGATTCCCAGAAACAGGGAATAAGCTGGGAGGGGACCCTCTTACAAAGATTTTTTTTTTTTTTTACTGAGAACTTTGAGAAAGTTTACATTATATAAAAACCCAACTTGGCGTGAGAATGCGCTTATCCTCCCACAAACTTTAGATAATGTGTACACAGTTTATAGTGGGAGATGTATTACGTCGCAGGGCAAAAGTAGTAGCCTTGTGCAAATGGGGAATATATGACTCTTAGGTAGCCGAGCTAAATATAATAAGATGCAAACATTTGCCGTTAGTGAGAAGAGTGAAACTTTATTTTTTTGTCTTTGCATTCCAAAATAATTAGAAAAATACATTTCCATGACCATTGCAGAATAAATTCCTCACCTTTTGTGACTGGTGGTTTCATAGGCTACTTGCGAAGTAGTCTGTAGGCTTACAACAAGTTAGTAGGCTATCATTCGTCCCATCTCTCATTTAATTGGACCCACGTCACAGTAGGAAATTAGATAGGCTATTTAAAGTATTTTGCTCTATGCGATCCAATCCGAAGCGCAGTTTAATGCTTGAATAATGTTTCACCCTTTCAATTGACATTTGTAAGCTAGACCTACAGTTGAAGTCGGAAGTTTACATACACTTAGGTTGGAGTCATTAAAACTAGTTTTTCTACCACTCCACAATTTCCTTGTTAACAAACTATAGTTTTTGCAAGTCGGTTAGGACATCTCCTTTGCATGACACAAATCATTTTTCCAACAATTGTTTACAGACAGATTATTTCACTGATTATTCACTGTATCACAATTCCAGTGGGTCAGAAGTTTACATACACTAAGTTGGCTTTGCCTTTAAACAGCTTGGAAAATTCCAGAGAATTATGTCATGGCTTTAGAAGCTTCTCGATTTACATAATTTACATAATTTACATAATTTCTGTCAATTGGAGGTGTACCTGTGTATGCATTTCAAGGCCTACCCTCAAACTCGGTGCGTCTTTGCTTGACATCATGGGGAAATTAAAAAATAAATCCTCTAAGACCTCAGAAGGAGCTCTACAATTGTCCAAGTCTGGTTCATCCTTGAGAGCAATTTCCAAACGCCTGAAGGTACCACGTTCATCTGTATAAACACCATGGGACCACGCAGCCATCATACTGCTCAGGAAGGAGATGCGTTCTGTCTCCTAGAGATGAACGTACTTTGGAGTGGAAAGTGCAAATCAATCCCAGAACAACAGCAAAGAACCTTGTGAAGATGCTGGAGGAAACCGGTACAAAAGTATCTATATCCACAGTAAAACAAGTCCTATATCGACATAACCTGAAAGGCTGCTCAGTAAGGAAGAAGCCACTGCTCCTGAACCACCATAAAAAAGCCAGACTACGGTTTGCAACTGCACATGGGGACAAAGATTGTACTTTTTAGAGAAATGTCCTCTGGTCTGATGAAACAAAAATGGAACTGCTTGGCCATAATGACCATCGTTATGTTTGGAGGAATAAAGGGGGAGGCGTGCAAGCCGAAGAACACAATCTCAAATGTGAAGCACGGGGGTGGCACCATCATGTTGTGGGAGTGCTTTGCTGCAGGAGGGACTGGTGCACTTCACAAAATAGATGCGATCATGGTAGGGAAATGATGTGGATATATTGAAGCAACATCTGAAGACATCAGTCAGGTTGTTAAAGCTTGGTAGCAAATTGGTCTTCCAAATGGACAATGACCCCAAGCATACTTACAAAGTTGTGGCAAAATGGCTTAAGGACAACAAAGTCAAGGTACTGGAGTAGCCATCACAAAGCCCTGACCTCAGTCCCATTGGAACATTTGTGGGCAGAACTGAAAAGGCTCGTGCGAGCAAGGAGGCCTACAAATCTGATTCAGTTACACCAGCTCTGTCGGGAGGAATGGGCCAAAAATCACCCAACTTATTGTGGGAATCTTGTGGAAGGCTCCCCGAAACTCTTGACCCAAGTTAAACAATTTAAAGGCAATGCTACCAAATACTAATTGAGTGTATGCAAACTTCTGAGCCACTGGGAATGTGTTGAAAGAAATATAAGCTCAAATAAATCACTCTCTACTATTATTCTGACATTTCACTTTATTAAAATAAAGTGGTGATCCTAACTGACCTAAAACAGAATTTTTACTAGGATTAATTGTCAGGAATTTTGAAAAACTGAGTTTAAAGTATTTGGCTAAGGTGTATGTGAACTTCCGACTAACTATACATATGAATATTCTACTGTCAAGTTTCTTGTGTAGACAATATTTAATATCTAAGCATAATACATACATACAGTTGCAAGAAAGTATGTGAACCCGTTGGAATTACCTGGACTTTCTGCATAAATTGGTCAAACAATGTGATCTAATCTTCCAGTAAGTCACAACAGACAATCACAGTTTGCTTAAACTAATAACACACAAATTGTTGTGTTTTTCTTGCCTATTTTGAATAAATAATTTAAACATTCACAGTGTAGGTTGGGAACAAATGGTGAATATCTAGGCTATTGACTTCTAGGCTAATTTGAGTCAGCTAACCTGGAGTCCTATCAATGAGACGAGGTTGTTGTTGGTTATAAAATATAATGCAATATAAACAACTCACAATGTGAGTCTGCTATTCACAAGAAGCATTGCCTGATGTGAACCATGCCTCTAACAAAAGAGATCTCAGAAGACCCAAAATTAAGATTTGTTGACTTGCATAAAGCTGGAAAGGGTTACAAAAGTATCTCTAAAAGCCTTGATGTTCATCAGTACACGGTAAGACAAATTGTCTATAAATGGAGAAAGTTCAGCACAGTTGCTTCCCTAGGAGTGGCTGTCCTGCAAAGATAGCTACAAGAGCACAGCGCAAAATGCTGAATGAGGTTAAGAAGAATCATAGTGTCAGCTAAAGACTTACACAGATCTCAAACATGCGAACATCTCTGACGAGTCTACGATGCGTAAAACACTAAACAAGAATTGGTGTTCATGGGAGAACACCACGGAGGAAGCTACAAAAAAACATTGCTGCACGTCTGAAGTTCGCAAAAGAGCATCTGGATGTTCCACAGCGCTACTGGCAAAATATTCTGAGGACAGATAAAACTACATTTGAGTTGTTTGGAAGGAACACCACACTGTGCGGAGAAAAAAGCACAGCACACATCAAAACCTCATCCCAACTGTAAAGTATGGTGGAGGGAGCATCATGGTTTGGGCTGTTTGCTGCCTCAGGTCTTGGACAGCTTGCTATCATCGACTGAAAAATGAATTCCCAAGTTCAGCCTTGTATTCTTCTGTAAAATGTTTCTGTCTGCCAATTGAAGCTCAACTGAAGTTTGGTGATGCAACAGGACAACAACCCAAAACATAGCCTTCTGGATTGGCCCAGTCAGGGTCCTGACCTCAACCCGGTTGAGATGCTGTAACATGACCTCGAGCAGTTCACACCAGACATTCCAAGAATATTGCTGAACGGAAACAGTTTTGTAAAGAGGAATGGTCCAAAATTCCTCCTGACCGTTGTGCAGGTCTAATCCGCAACTACAGAACACGTTTGGTTGAGGTTATTGCTGCCAAAGGAGGGTCAACCAGTTATTAAATCCAAGGGTTCACATACTTTTCCCACCCTGCACTGTGAATGTTTACACGGTGTGTTCAATGAAAACACAAGATATTTTGTTATAAGATTACGCAGACTGTGTTTGTCTATTGTTGGGACTTAGATGAAGATCAGATCAAATGTTATGACCAATTTATGCAGAAAGCCAGGTAATTCCAAAGGGTTCACATACTTTTTCTTGCCAATGTATATCAGAACCATTGCAGAATAAATTCCTCACCATTTCTGGTTATGTTGAGACGGTTGAGTTTATATTTCCTGTTTTTTCCCGAAGTAGCCATACAACAATTTACCTTCCACGTATCATTTAATTGGGCCTATTAGATAGGCTATTATTTCTAGTGTTCTATATTCATCCAACGGGCAGTGTGGTTTGTAAAATTTAACAGGTGAACAGTTTATTTTGCATTGAAGTGTCGGCTGTCACTAAGTAGGTCTACTGTAGTATACTGTAGTATACTCAGATAGTGTATAGACACTATTTCAGAATTCGCGGGCAGTGCAGCATATTTAGGTTCCATAAAAAGTTAATGCAAACCATTATTGCTTTCAAATGGTCTGTTTACAAGTCCACAACAATTTGCAATTGTTGGTCTTTCAGAAACGCCTCGCAGAGACATTGGTAGAATGGCGCCGGAGGGGATGGCTGACGTTTTACGTGCTCCTAAGTTCAAGATCACTATTTCCTTTAGATACTGACTCGGTCTAATTCCAGTAGGTCCAAAATATACAGCAAATAAGGCCATAAAAGTAGATTTTTATGGGCGAGTTATAATCTCGTTAACGCGCCAGTTTTTACAACTGGTCTGATTTTTAAAACGGGAAACATTTAACTCAATTTATTTGCATGCCCAGTCTTGGTGACAAATTTACGTAGTGGTTATTTATGAGGCTCCAGGATTTTGCAACATTAATTTTGATATGTAATATCATTGATGTCCCCCCCCTGTGCTGCAGTGAAGAGGTCCAGGGAGGAGCAGGAGGCTGGGCGGTCCGGTGAGCCCCAGAAAAAGAAGCTAAAAGACGTGAAGAAGACTGTTCAGGAGGATCCTACACCCCCAGCACAGCTACACAGGTTGGAGGCCCTTCCCTATTCAACACAATCTATATCTTCCCTACATAAAAAAAATGATCTATAGCAACCTTGACCGTGCAAATAGGGTTTCACAATCAATTAGTCTTCATTTCCGTATTAGCCGAGAATTACAGAAAAACATGTTGTCAGTGTTAGTCATTATGGCCAAGGAATGATCCATATTGGCTCAATGTCCACATCAGTGCATCCTTAATTTACACACCTGACCCAGTTCACCATACCTAATCTGTAATCGTTATGTTCCTTTGCCTTTAAGTCATTCCAGTGTTTAATCGATGTGTTATACATACGTACAGTACCAGTCAAAAGTTGACACATCTACTCATTCCAGGGTTTTTCTTTATTTTTACTATTTTCTACATTGTAGAATAACAAAAAAAATGTTAACTCAAAATATATTTCAGATTTGTTCAAAGTAGCCACCCTTTGCCTTGATGACAGCTTTGCACACTCTTGGTATTCTCTCAACCAGCTTAATGAGGAATGCTTTTCCAACAGTCTTTACTGAGTTCCCACATATGCTGAGCACTTGTTGGCTGCTTTTTCTTTACTCTGCGGTCCAACTCATCCCAAACCATCTCATTTGGGTTGAGGTCAGGTGATTGTGGAGGCCAGGTCATCTGATGCAGCACTCCATTCTCCTTGGTCAAATAGCCCTTACACAGCCTGGAGGTGTGTTGGGTCATTGTACTGTTGACAGACAAATGATAGTCACGATAAGTGCAAACTAGTTGGGATGGTGTATTGCTGCAGAATGTTTTAGTAGCCATGCTGGTTAAGTGTGCCTTGAATTTAAGATGAATCACGTGTCACCAGCAAAGCACCATCACACCCCCACCTCCATGCTTCAAGGTGGGGCGGCAGGGTAGCCTAGTGGTTAGAGCGTTGGACTAGTAACCGGAAGGTTGCAAGTTCAAATCCCCAAGCTGACAAGGGATCTGTCATTCTGCCCCTGAACAGGCAGTTAACCCACTGTTCCTAGGCCGTCGTTGTAAATAAGAATTTGTTCTTAACTGACTTGCCAAGTTAAATAAAGGTTAAATGTTTTTAAAAATGGACTGTCGTTTCTCTTAGCTTATTTGAGCTATTCTTGCCATAATATGGACTTGTTCTTTTTACCAAAGAGGGCTATCTCTTTTATACCACCCCTACCATGTCACAACACAATTGTCTCAAACCATTAAGGAAAGAAATTCCACAAATTAACTTTTAGCAAGGCACACCTGTTAATTGAAATGCATTCCAGGTGACTACCTCATGAAGCTGGTTGAGAGAATGCCAAGAGTGTGCAAAGCTGTCAACGGTTGGCTAATTTGCCTCCCGGGTGGCGCAGTGGTTAAGGGCACTGTACTGCAGCGCCAGCTGTTCCACCAGAGACCCCGGGTTCGCGCCCAGGCTCTGTTGTAACAGGCCGCGACCGGGAGGTTCGTGGGGCCTAGCGTTGTCCGGGTTAGGGGGGGTTTGGCCGGTAGGGATATCCTTGTCTCATCGCGCACCAGCGACTCCTGTGGCGGGTTGGAGCGCGCTAACCAAGGTTGCCAGGTGCACGGTGTTTCCTCTGACACATTGGTGCGGCTGGCTTCTGGGTTTGATGCGCGCTGTGTTAAGAAGCAGTGCGGTTGGGTTGTGTATCGGAGGACGCTTGACTTTCAACCTTCGTCTCTCCCGAGCCTGTACGGGAGTTGTAGCGATGAGACAAGATAGTAGCTACTAAAACAATTGGATACCATGAAATTGGGGAGGAAAAAGGGGTAAAATGAGAAAAGGGTTGGCTAATTTGACGAATAATCAAATATAACAATTTGTTTTACTCTTCTTTTTTTTTTGATGACGACATGATTCCATGTGTGTTATTTCATGGTTTTATTATTCTACAATGTAGAAAATAGTAAAAAATAAAGAAAAACCCTGGAATGAGTAGGTGTGTCCAAACTTTTGACTTGAACTGTAGAGATATGCTAGTGGCATGCTACGACACCGACATGCATTTATTTGTCAGATGGCTACTGTGCGTGTATATAATATTATTTATTGTATTTAAACATTTATTAACATAACAATGTTGAAATGGCTAGTTGAAAGAAGATTGACTTTATAATGTTGGAATTTGTCAAACTGAGTGCTGTTACATGCACACAATAATATAATTATGTGCATAGTCAGATTTGCCATAGTTGTTCGATTGAAAACATTTGCATGCTTTGCAAGATGAATGATTAACCTGTTTACATGGACACATCTGAAATCAGGCAGCCTGATGGCAGTCTGTTAAATACATACAATTGTCAATTCAAATAAATGTTCTACCATAGCAAACATGTTATTTTTGGGAAGCATATTTGATTTTGAATTTGTAACTTATCATTTGTATGTAAAAATTACTCAAGACTCATACATTCAGTTGTTTCTGAACACACTTCCCTCGCGCTAAAGAGATTCGCTCGGCTGGTGCTAGCACACATGCGCAGATCAAATACACTTCTGGAATGCCGATTTTTTTTTAAAGATGTTTACATGTCCTAATAATTCAAAAGATATCTTAGAAAACCAGGTATTTTCATCGCCGTATGCTTACGTCGATTTTGACCTTACGTCCATTTAAGATGAGCACAGTACGGTGTTTACAGGACCTTAACTATTGACAGTTAAAGGTAACCTAATTTAACAAATGGACACTGAAAGATTATACTTTGCAATAATTTATTCATGACCAATCTACAGAAATGCGGACAAAATAAGTACACCCCTAGCTTCGATAGCTGGTGTATCCTCTTTGGATGAAATAACTTAATGGAGCTGTTTCTTGTAACTGTCTATTAGTCTCTCACATTGACTGGGAGGAATCTTTGCCTACTCTTCTCTACAGTACTGCTTCAAATGTCATGTTTGTGGGCTTTTTTGCATGCACGGCCCACTTCAAGCCCCCCCCCCCTACCCAACAGCATTGACTGGATTGAAATCTGGGCTTTAACCCACCATATATTATTTTTGAGCCATTCTGTTGTAGCTTTGTTTGTGTGTTTTGGATCATTGTCATGTTGTTGCATGAGCCATGTTTTGGTTCAGCTTCAGGCTTCAGCTTTTTGACAGATGGCCTCACATTTCTCCTCAATTGTACAATATGGTTGACTCAGGGCCTAGCCAACTTGCAATCACTGAGGCAGCAAAGCATCCCCAAACCGTAATACCACCGCCTCCACGCTTTACGGTTAGTATGATGTTCTCTTCAAAAGGCCACGTTTCATTTTCTCGCCAAACATGTCATCTGGCATTGAGGCCAAACAACTCCACCTTTTGACTACATCGTTTCAGTAGTTCTGCTCGTAACCTAGGTGTTGTCTGGCAAATATCAGTCGTGTCTTGATATTATTTTTTGAGAGCAGAGACTTCTTCCTGGCCTCCCTTGTAGGCAAAGTTTGTGCAGTCTCTTTCTGACAGTTGACTCATTTGCTTTGACATTGATTAGTGGCAAGCGAGGTTTGTAGATCCCTTGATGTTACCCTGGGGTTCTTAGAGACTTCTATGATCATCTTTCGGTCAGCTCTTGGGCAGAATTTGGTGGGACGACCTGTCCTAGGTAGATTGCCAGTGGTCTGGAGTTTTCTCCGGTTGTAGATGATCAGACAGTGGAATGATGTACTTCGAACTGCTTGGAAATGGATTTTTCACCCCTCCCAGACTCATGGGCATCAATCTTTATTCTGAGCGCCTTGGATAGGTATTTTGGTCTTGGCATGATGTTAACCATATGGGTGTGTGGTAAGATCAAACCAGACCACGTTTCTGGTCTTTATGGAAGACTGGACCCTCCAAACTTAATCTGATTTTCTAATCATTTCCATATTTTAGCCATTTTATGTGATGGTAAAGGTAGGGGTGTACAAACTTTTTCCACATAAGGAAATTGCATTTTGGTTTATTTTAACTTTTTTGTTTTGTGATTTGTTAAATTGGGTCACCTTTTATCAATGAATGTGGTTGGAATTTAGCTCAACTATCCATGTGTCAAAATATGTAAAAAAAAATATAAAAAAATTATAATAAATAAATAAAATGATCTTTCTAGGCGGTGTACTTTCTGTAAATCTATCTATATATCCTCTCTGACTGCATCTTAACAGGTTTTGGCCTCAGTGCAGTAGGTCAGGATTTGGTAGCTAGTGCTGAAAGGAATTCTCTCCCTGTAACAAACACCACTGACTGCTGTGCCTGTTGGCGACGACCCTTATAGAAAGAGATCTGTCTTTTTATGCCTTTTGTGTATTACTGTACTCATAACAGTTCATTCTACTACTAGGCATGGGCTCTTTCTCTTTTTTTTTGTCTCCTTGCTGAGCAACTTTGGAAGCTCCCTCCTATCTGAGCGTAGTCACATTTCTCTTTGTCCCTTTCCCCTGCTTATCTCTCGCGCTCTCTCTCGTCTCTTTCTCAGCCCCACAGACCCATCTGTATTGAACCGGCTGATGGCTCTGGAGAAGCTGTTGATGGGCACCCCAGTAAAGGAAAGACTCAACATGCACAGAGAGATCCAGGTAAAGAGCATGCACCCTTAATCACAGGGTGTACACGCACACTCAGAATAGTGTACAAGCTGATTTCCTAGTTAATAAGACAGAACTGTCATGAGATACTGAATATTCGCATTCTCGCTAGCGATGGGTGCGGTTATTTTAATATCTGGACGGACGTTAGTATTGGGTCACTTGTGTGAGTGTTCACTTTGAGGGGGGGTATGCCTATTTTAACAATGTAAAAGCTTTGTCCGTGTTAAATTATCTGTGTGACATTGTTACATACAAGGACATACCATGCAGGGGTTGACTTTAAGTTGCTGATGGCCCGGTGCAGGTAAACTGAACAGTGGCGCAGATGGAATCTGCTTTGTATCTGCCTGAATAACCCCAAGCACAAATCAAAATACACAAAATTAATTAATTGGCCACAAAAATCAACATATGCCATCTGTCTCCGAACTTGAAATCCATTGAAAAGCTGTGGTTGAATATAAGAGGGTAGTCCATAAGCGCAGACGAAGGATATCAAGGATGTGGAAGGATTCTTCTGTAAGGAGGAATGATCCAAGATCCTTCCCAATATGTTCTCCAAATACATTTTTATTTTTGTACGGCTCCGTGCCATTATCCTCACAAAGTGAGGTATTGAAAATAGGGGTGTCAAAAATTGACACCTGCCTTTTTTAGGGGGGAAAAAGGTTCTTGTTAAACAAAATCTCTTTCTAAGCAATCGTTTTAGTATAAAATAATATTTCCCAAATTTTTGGAGCATACTATAGCTATGTATTTGAATTATTTTTGCTCTTTCTCAAGTGTGTCAATAATTTTGGACCCCATTGTATGTGTACCAACCGCATGCTGCAGTTTTGGAATAAGGCAAGAGCGTATTTATCAGAATCATTAGTCTACATTTTTCTTCAGCTGAAAATCAGTTCAACTCGAGGAAGTGTTTTTCAGTTTAGACACATAATAGCTGGAAACTTTTTTATTTTTTTATTTTCACCTTTATTTAACCAGGTAGGCTAGTTGAGAACAAGTTCTCATTTGCAACTGCGACCTGGCCAAGATAAAGCATAGCAGTGTGAACAGTCAACACAGAGTTACACATGGAGTAAACAATTAACAAGTCAATGACACAGTAGAAAAAAGGGGGGAGTCTATATACATTGTGTGCAAAAGGCATGAGGAGGTAGGCGAATAATACAATTTTGCAGATTAACACTGGAGTGATAAATGATCAGATGGTCATGAACAGGTATTGGTGTGCAAAAGAGCAGAAAAGTAAATAAATAAAAATTGTATGGGGATGAGGTAGGTGAAAATGGGTGGGCTATTTACCAATAGACTATGTACAGCTGCAGCGATCGGTTAGCTGCTCAGATAGCAGATGTTTGAAGTTGGTGAGGGAGATAAGTCTCCAACTTCAGCGATTTTTGCAATTCGTTCCAGTCACAGGCAGCAGAGAACTGGAACGAAAGGCGGCCAAATGAGGTGTTGGCTTTAGGGATGATCAGTGAGATACACCTGCTGGATCGCGTGCTACGGATGGGTGTTGCCATCGTGACCAGTGAACTGAGATAAGGCGGAGCTTTACCTAGCATGGACTTGTAGATGACCTGGAGCCAGTGGGTCTGGCGATGAATATGTAGCGAGGGCCAGCTGACTAGAGCATACAGGTCGCAGTGGTGGGTGGTATAAGGTGCTTTAGTGACAGAACGGATGGCACTGTGATAAACTGCATCCAGTTTGCTGAGTAGAGTGTTGGAAGCAATTTTGTAGATGACATCGCCGAAGTCGAGGATCAGTAGGATAGTCAGTTTTACTAGGGTAAGTTTGGCGGCGTGAGTGAAGGAGGCTTTGTTGCCGAATAGAAAGCCGACTCTAGATTTGATTTTCGATTGGAGATGTTTGATATGAGTCTGAAAGGAGAGTTTACAGTCTAGCCAGACGCCTTGGTACTTATAGATGTCCACATATTCAAGGTCGGAACCATCCAGGGTGGTGATGCTGGTCAGGCGTGCGGGTGCAGGCAGCGAACGGTTGAGAAGCATGCATTTGGTTTTACTAGCGTTTATGAGCAGTTGGAGGCCACGGAAGGAGTGTTGTATGGCATTGAAGCTCGTTTGGAGGTTAGATAGCACAGTGTCCAAGGACGGGACGGAAGTATATAGAATGGTGTTGTCTGCATAGAGGTGGATCAGGGAATCGCCCTCAGCAAGAGCAACATCATTGATGTATACAGAGAAAAGAGTCGGCCCGAGAATTGAACCCTGTGGCACCCCCATAGAGACTGCCAGAGGACCGGACAGCATGCCCTCCGATTTGACACACTGAACTCTGTCTGCAAAGTAATTGGTGAACCAGGCAGTCATCCGAAACCCGAGACTACTGAGTCTGCCGATAAGAATATGGTGATTGACAGAGTCGAAAGCCTTGGCAAGGTCGATGAAGACGGCTGCACAGTACTGTCTTTTATCGATGGTGGTTATGATATCGTTTAGTACCTTGAGCGTGGCTGAGGTGCACCCGTGACCGGCTCGGAAACCAGATTGCACAGCGGAGAAGGTACGGTGGGATTCGAGATGGTCAGTGACCGGTTTGTTGACTTGGCTTTCAAGACCTTAGATAGGCAGGGCAGGATGGATATAGGTCTGTAACAATTTGGGTCCAGGGTGTCTCCCCCTTTGAAGAGGGGGATGACTGCGGCAGCTTTCAATCCTTGGGGATCTCAGACGATATGAAAGAGAGGTTGAACAGGCTGGTAATAGGGGTTGCGACAATGGCGGCGGATAGTTTCAGAAATAGAGGGTCCAGATTGTCAAGCCCAGCTGATTTGTACGGGTCCAGGTTTTGCAGCTCTTTCAGAACATCTGCTCTCTGGATTTGGGTAAAGGAGAACCTGGAGAGGTTTGAGCGAGTAGCTGCGCGGGGGGCGGAGCTGTTGGCCGAGGTTGGAGTAGCCAGGCGGAAGGTATGGCCAGCCGTTGAGAAATGCTTGTTGAAGTTTTCGATAATCATGGATTTATCGGTGGTGACCGTGTTACCTAGCCTCAGTGCAGTGGGCAGCTGGGAGGAGGTGCTCTTGTTCTCCATGGACTTCACAGTGTCCCAGATCTTTTTGGAGTTGGAGCTACAGGATGCAAACTTCTGCCTGAAGAAGCTTGCCTTAGCTTTCCTGACTGACTGCATGTATTGGTTTATGACTTCCCTGAACAGTTGCATATCGCGGGGACTATTCGATGCTATTGCAGTCCGCCACAGGATGTTTTTGTGCTGGTTCGAGGGCAGTCAGGTCTGGAGTGAACCAAGGGCTATATCTGTTCTTAGTTCTGCATTTTTTGAACGGAGCATGCTTATCTAAAATGGTGAGGAAGTTACTTTTAAAGAATGACCAGGCATCCTCAACTGACGGGATGAGGTCAATGTCCTTCCAGGATACCCTGGCCAGGTTGATTAGAAAGGCCTGCTCACAGAAGTGTTTTAGGGAGCGTTTGACAGTGATGAGGGGTGGTCGTTTGACTGCGGCTCCGTAGCAGATACAGGTAATGAGGCAGTGATCGCTGAGATCCTGGTTGAAGACAGCGGAGGTGTATTTGGAGGGCCAGTTGGTCAGGATGATGTCTATGAGGGTGCCCTTGTTTACAGAGTTAGGGTTGTCCCTGATGGGTTCCTTGATGATTTGTGTGAGATTGAGGGCATCTAGCTTAGATTGTTGGACTGCTGGGGTGTTAAGCATATCCCAGTTTAGGTCACCTAACAGAACAAACTCTGAAGCTAGATGGGGGGCGATCAATTCACAAATGGTGTCCAGGGCACAGCTGGGAGCTGAGGGGGGTCGGTAAGCAGGCGGCAACAGTGAGAGACTTATTTCTGGAGAGAGTCATTTTCAAAATTAGTAGTTCGAACTGTTTGGGTATGGACCTGGAAAGTATGACATTACTTTGCAGTCTATCTCTGCAGTAGACTGCAACTCCTCCCCCTTTGGCAGTTCTATCTTGACGGAAGATGTTATAGTTGGGTATGGAAATCTCAGAATTTTTGGTGGCCTTCCTGAGCCAGGATTCAGACACGGCAAGGACATCAGGGTTAGCAGAGTGTGCTAAAGCAGTGAGTAAAACAAACTTAGGGAGGAGGCTTCTGATGTTGACATGCATGAAACCAAGGCTTTTTCGATCACAGAAGTCAACAAATGAGGGTGCCTGGGGACATGCAGGGCTTGGGTTTACCTCCACATCACCCGCGGAACAGAGGAGGAGTAGAATGAGGGTGCGGCTAAAGGCTATCAAAACTGGTCGCCTAGATCGTTGGGGACAGAGAATAAGAGGAGCAGGTTTCTGGGCATGGTAGAATATATTCAGGGCATAATGCGCAGACAGGGGTATGGTGGGGTGCGGGTACAGCGGAGGTAAGCCCAGGCACTGGGTGATGATGAGAGAGGTTGTATCTCTGGACATGCTGGTTGTAATGGGTGAGGTCACCGCATGTGTGGGAGGTGGGACAAATGAGGTATCAGGGGTATGAAGAGTGGATCTAGGGGCTCCATTGTAAACTAAAACAATGATAACTAACCTGAACAACAGTATACAAGGCATATTGACATTTGAGAGAGACATACAGCGAGGCATACAGTAATCACTGGTGTTGAATTGGGAGAGCTTGCTAAAACAGTAGGTGAGACAACAACCGCTAATCAGCTAGTTAATGTTTTAAATGACTATTGAAGCTGGAAATGACTGAGGAATATCTACATAGGCGTACAGAGGCCCATTATCGGTACACAGCGCTGTACGAGATCTTCAGTTTCTTGGCAATTTCTCGCATGGAATAGCCTTCATTTCTCAGAACAAGAATAGACTGACGAGTTGCAGCAGAAAGATCTTTGTTTCTGGCCATGTAAGCCTGTAATCAAACCCACAAATGCTGATGCCACAGATACTCAACTAGTCTAACGGAGGCCAGTTTTATTGCTTCTTTAATCAGGACAACAGTTTTCAGCTGTGCTAACATAATTGCAAAAGGGTTTTCTAAGGATCAATTAGACTTTTAAAATGATAAACTTGGATTAGCTAACACAACGTGCCATTGGAACACAGGAGTGATGGTTGCTGATAATGGGCCTCTGTACGCCTAAGTAGATATTCAATTTAAAAAACAGCTGCAATAGTTATTTACAACATTAATACTGTCTACACTATATTTTTTGATCAATTTGATGTTATTTTATGCTTTTCTTTCAAACACAAGGACATTTCTAAGTGACGAACTTCAGAACGGTAGTGTGTGTGTATTTGCTAAAATTTCAGTGTTTTTGTTTTGTTACGGGCTATTTTAGAATAAAGCTGTGACGTAATAAAATGTGGATAGATTTAAGAATTGAACAACCATTTTTTTTTATTAACTTTTGTTAGTCATACTGAACTTTAAAAGAAATTTAAGCTTCTGTATTGCCCTCATCTACAGCATACTACGATTTCAAATCCTTTCCAAATCAAATTATGTTGGTCACATACACATGGTTAGCGGATGTTATTGCGAGTGTTGCGAAATGCTTATGCTTCTAGATCTGACAGTGCAGCAGTACCTAACAGGTCAAATCTAACAATTCCACAACAAAACCTAATACACACAATCCAGTAAAGGGATGGGATAAGAATATATATAAGTATAAAATATATGGATGAGCAGTGACAGAGCAGCTAAGATGGAATAGATGGTGAAGGATACAGTATATACATAGATGAGTAATGCTAGATATGTAAACATTCTTAGTGATTAGTGTTCCATTAATTAAAGTGGCCAATGATATCAAGTCTGTAGGTAGGCAGCTCCCTCTCTGTGCTAGTGGTGGCTGTTTAACAATTTGATGGCCTTGAGAGAGCTGTTTAACAGTCCCCCTGTCCCAGCTTTGATGCACCTGTACTGACCTCACCTTCTGGATGTAAGCGGGGTGAACAGGCAGTGGCTTGTGGGGGGTCTTGTCCTTGATGATCTTTTTGTCCTTCCTGTGACATCGGGTGTTGTAGGTGTCCTAAGGGGCAGGTAGTTTGCCCCCGGTGATGCGTTGTGCAGACCACACCACCTTCTGGAGAGCGGCTACGGGCGGTGCAGTTGCCATACCAGGCAGTGATACTGCCCGACAGGATGCTCTCAATTGTGTACCTGTAAAAGTTAGTGGGGGTTTTTGCTGACAAGCCACATTTTTTTCAACCTCCTGAGGTTGAAGAGGCGCTGTTGCACCTTCATCACACTGTCTGTGCGTGGACCATTTCAGTTTGTTGGTGATATGTACACCGAGGAACTTAACTTTCCACCTTCTCCACTACTGTCCCGCTGATGTGGATAGGGGGGTGCTCCCTCTGCTGTTTCCTGAAGTCCACAATCATCTCCTTTGTTTTGTTGAAGTTGATTGCGAGGTTATTTTCCTGACACCACTCTCTGAGGGCCCTCAGCTCCTCCCTGTAGGCTGTCTCGTAGTTGGTAATAAAGCCTACCACTGTGGTGTCGTCTGCAAACGTGATGATTGAGTTTGAGGCTTGCATGGCCACACAGTCGTGGGTGAACAGGGAGTACAGGACGGGAGTGAGAACGCACCCTTGTGGTGCCCCAGTGCCCCAAGGATCAGCGGAGTGGAGGTGGTGTTGTTTCCTACCCTCACCACCTTGTGGTGGCCCGTCAGGAAGTCCAAGACCCAGTTGCACAGGGCAGGGCCGAGACCCGGGGTCTCAAGCTTAATGATGAGTTTGGAGGGTACTTTGGTGTTGCATGTTGAGCTGTAGTCAATGAACAGCATTCTTACATAGGTATTTCTCTTGTCCAGATGGGATAGGGCAGTGTGATGGCGATTGCATTGTCTCTGGACCTTTTGGGGTGGTACGCAAATTGATGTTGGTCTAGGGTGACGGGTAGGGTGGAGTTGATATGATCCTTGACTAGTCTCGCAAAGCACTTCATGATGACAGACGTGAGTGCTGCGGAGCGGAGCGATAGTCATTTAGTTGAGTTACCTTAGCCACCATTGCTTCTGTTCCCAAGAAAGCTATCTTGAAGCATGTGGGGACAGCAGACTGGGATAGGGATTGATTGAATATGTCCGTAAGGTATTCGTAGTCTCCCATGATTCAATGCTCTGCCTAGTTAGGCTGCAGGTATGTTGCTAGTCGGAACTAGGAAACTGACATTTTCAACTTGGTATTTGGTTGTAGTTATAAACGTGTTGAGTTTAACCAATTAGCAAGTCGGACATTTCTGAGTTTCCTACTTCTAACTTGCCCTTGAAAGCGGCTTTTGCTTAGCTAACTGGCTAGCAAGCCCATGTGAAGCTTAATCAAAATATGTTGCTTATGTCATAAGTTATGAGTGCATTTCACAATTATTTTGGGTTGTAAATATATTATGCTTGCATGAATGTCATGCTATATTTATATTCATGTAGTCATCAAATGCAATGGCATCTAAATAATTATTATAAATAATTATTGATTGTAACTAGCTAGGCTAACAATAAGTGTTACTGTATCTAGTTAGCATGCTACATCCAAAATGATAGTGTTTGCAACAATAACAGCCAAGTTTCATCTTTGCCACTGTCTTAAACAACAGTCCAAACAGCATGCATGCCTATTAGAAGAACACAACTTTGATTGAAATTTAAAGGAAAATTATTAAGGAATCCTGATCTCTCAGCCTGTATCTTTGGTGCTAATGTTAGTAATGATAGCTAGATAAGTAGCTAAACCTGCTGTATCTGAAAGTGTTTTTAATGTTAACCTCTTACAGCTCCCCCCTACTTTTTGCCAACATACGTTGGGGGTGTATATATTTACAAAATAACATGGGTAACTATTTACACACTTTCAATATTTGGAAGACCCTCAGTCCTCTATCAAATCAGCCCCAGCCTAAAACCCCAAACAGCAAGCAATGCAGGTGTAGAAGCACAGTGGCTAGGAGAAACTCCCTAGAAAGGCAAAAACCTAGGAAGAAACCGAGGAACCAGGCTATGAGGGGTGGCCAGTCCTCTTCTAGCTGTGCCGGGTGGAGATTACAGTGGTTGTAGAGGGTGCAACAGGACAGCACCTCAAGAGTAAAAATGAACAATTTAGGGTTCCGCAGGCAGAACAGTTGAAACTGGAACAGCGGCACGGCCAGGTGGACTGGGGACAGCAAGGAGTCATCATGCCAGGTAGTCCTGACGCATGGTCCTAGGGCTCAGGTCCTCCTAGAGAGAGAATTAGAGAGAGCATACTTAAATTCACACACACATACTTAAATTCTCCATTCGGAGTCAGTGTCACTGTAAAAAAATGTTCTGTTCGAATAGTTTCACATATGAGCCCTGTATCAACAGGTATAATAAACAGATATATATAGAGAGTTGAAGGTTGAATATATTATTATTACCTGCTAGATCTACTGTCTCTATTATATTACAACAGACCAGCTGTATCTACTGTCTCCATTTCACTTTGGCCATTGATGTGGTCCTGCCCTCTCCTCAACAGCCTCAAATAGGCTATTTCATGTGGGGTGGGGCAGCAGACCCACACATCTCACATTTCATGACATTACATGTTTATATATTGCTTCTAAAATAAATAAATAAATCACAATATTTTATATTATTAATTTCAAACAAGGGCATTAGCATGATAAGAACTTACCAGTCCAAAACGATGTCCTCTCCCGTTCAAAAAATATTCCTCCACAATTGGTAAATAAAGCGTCCTACAACAATCTCTCTCACCTTCCCAATCAATTTATTCTAAAATTGTGTGTACATCTCTATATCTAGACTGAGATTTAGCTTTCCCTGACTTAGTCGCCATAATGATTGATATAAACAGCTGAATCTGCACATTCACCAAACAATGCAGTGCGTAATATGGGTTTCTCCTTCCGGATTGAAACGCCAATAGCGAATGACTCACTTTACGCTGGAGCTTACTACATGGGTTGGTCTTGCAACACATAAACATGGCGTATTGCCGTTTAGCTCAGCTCATTGGCTATCTACCCAGCTCGATTTCAAGACGGTCATTGGATTAAGACAGTCAATCAATCGAAACAGCGGGCAAATCATTGGTGCACAATGATGTCATGACTTGTCTTCAAATCGGTTTCTTTGTCAGTACGTCCCGCGAAATGGCCCATCAGGTTTGATTGTGTTCCAAACAAACCAGTTGATTGCAGTGAAACCAAACATGACTGGAAAAGTCATGTTCTGTGTGGGTTATTTACCTGGAATGTGTCGTCAAATGGAATGAGACTTGAGTTCACGACACAAGCGGTTCACAAAATGTTTCGTGTTAGGCTATAAAATCGATTTTATCAAACAAAAGATCATTCATTGTGTAACAATGAGCATTGGAATTGCAGACGAAGATCGTCAAAGGTAAACGATTTATTTTAATGCAGTTTGTTTTACTCCTATGCTGGTTAAAAAAATGTTTTTATGGGGCTCTATGCTCAGATAATCGCATCGTATTCTTTCGCAGTAAATCCTTTTTTAAATCTGACAACGTAGTTGGATTAGCAAGATTCTAGGCTTTCAATACATGTGAGACACTTGTATTTTCATGAATGTTTAATATGACTATTTATGTAGCGATCACCGTATGTTGTGGAATTTCAGCCCGCTAGCGGGTTCCGTGCGCAGAGGTTAACAGACAAATCAAGCCTCGGCGACTGTCAAAGCAACCATCCAACAACACCTGAGGCCTATTGAAACTAATAAAAAGTGTCAAGATTACAAGTAATTCAAAAATAAAATATAGCCTATTTGGAAAGGGTACAATGGTTGCCAGAGCTGCAACTTCGGTCGTTGATGGGGTCATGTCTAGATCAAATCAAATGATATTTGTCACATGCGCCGAATACATCCGTACCGTGAAATGCTTAGTTACAAGCCCTTAACCAACAATGCAGTTAAAGAAATAAAGTTAATTAAATATTTACTAAATCAAATAAAAGTAACACATGTACATAACAATAATGAGGCTATATACAGGGGGTACCATGTCAATGTGTGTGGGTACAGGTTAGTCGAGGTAATTTGTACATGTAAATAGGGGTAAAGTGACTATGCATAGATAATAAACAGTGGCAGTGTAAAAGCACAGGGGGGGAGGGGTAATATAAATAGTCAGTGGGCATTTGATTCGTTGTTCAGCAGTCTATTGGCATAGGGGTATAAGCTGTCAAGGAGCCAGTTTTGAAAATCAGCGTGGCAGATGTGTTGTTGCCTACCCTTACCACCTGGGGGCGGCCTGTCAGGAAGTCCAGGATCCAGTTGCAGAGGGAGGTGTTTAGTCCCAGGGTCCTTTGCTTAGTGATGAGCTTTGTGGGCCCTATGGTGTTGAACGCTGAGCTGTAGTCAATGAACAGCATTCTCACATAAGTGTTCCTTTTGTCCATGTGGGGAGCGATTGAGATTGTCATCTATGTATCTGTTGAGGCGGTATGCGTATTGGAGTGGGTCTAGGGTTTCAGGCATGATGGTGTTGACGTGAGCCATGACCAGCCTTTCAAAGTACTTCATGGCTACCGACATAGGGGACAGGGACTATGGTGGTCTGTTTGAAACATGTTGGTGTTAGACTCGGCCAGGAAGAGGTTGAAAATGTCACATTCCAGGGCATGCTTTGAGAACAGGTCCTGGTAATCCTTCTGGCCTTGCGGCTGTGTGAATGTTGACTGTGTTTCAAGGATATGGCACATATGGCTGGCAACGGATCCATGGTCTGTAACCGATTCTTGATTGAGGTTCATTGTTGCAACACTTCGTCGAATTGTACCGAAAGTCACTTTACTTCCAATATACAAAATCTGCAAATATGTTGCACACATCCTGACCCATATTCATGTATGTTTTGCCGCAGGAGGTGAAAAAGAATGCTTCTGTGTCCTGCACTCCCCGAAGCTATAATTAGTTTTGTGACTTGAAACACAGAGCTGAACACCCCCACTTTCCTGGGTTACTTCCAGAAAATCCCTCTCACTAAACATCGTCACTGGGGCTCGACTAGGTGCCATTAAATGCGGCCAACCTGCTTGTCATGAGAGCCGCAAACCTCCGTCTGTCATGGCAGGTTGCTCGGACCTCCAGTCTGCTGAGAACCGAAGGAATAGCTTGAGCACTTAGCTGGACAAACCGCCTTAACTCTGCAGCACTGAGCATGTCACGTAGAGTAGGCCAGAAGGCTAAACTGGATAACCTAACCTCTATCAAAATAAAAAGATGGCGGAGCCGCAAAAGTTCTTCTGTGCAAAGGTGTTTATTTACAAGTGATTCCGGAACAAAAAAAACAACAGTACAGCCATCAACGTCTACCTTATGGGACAGCTTAAAAACAATGCCGCCCCATCCACAGCTCAATCCAAAAAAAACTCCCCGTGACTGAAAGAGAGGCTCCTTTTGTAGGGCTAGCCCCTCCCCTCAGAACAATTAACCCTGGTTAATTAATCAATTAACAATACAAACCTACATTTTCCATGAACTAAACATACTAAAGGATATACATTGCAACACGGTTTTTAACAATATCACAACATAACATTTACAACATTACATCACTACTGACAATATCTTTCAATATGCCCATATGCATTAATGAGCCATTTGGGACAGGCACTATAAAGCCAACCCAATTCCCTTAGCTCGGGTCCTTTTCCAGCATACCCGGAAGCTACAGAGATTGAGAGAGAGGAACAGAACAAACAAACAATACGCTCATCCACAACATTGATAAGTATAATAATTATTGTATCTCTCAAATATGAACATTGACAAGTGTGAAATGCATGCACCAAGACAGAAGTTAATTTGTGTGTCGACCCACATTGTTAACTTATCTTATAATGGCGCAGGGAGGAGTGATGAATATGTGTGTGCGTTAAAGAACCAAATGCTGCCCGCGGCCAGTGACGGACTTCTACGTCACAGAGCACCTCATCTACTAAGTCCACACATCTCAGAAATGTTCTCCGGGCACCTGGTATTATTTTTGGGTTACCAGGTCCAGATTTTCAAAACGGTTTTAAATGCATTTAACGGGGTTCCATATCTCCATGCCCGCTATGGGAGCACCCTACTACGGCCCTTTATCAATGGGAGCCGGCATTAGTGATTTATGGAAGGTTTGAAAAAATGTTCAGAAAAATGACTAAGTATAGACATTGACCTATTTTAAAGGTCTTGATCACATTGACTATGGAGAGTGTCATCACACAGTCGTGCGGAACAGCTGGTGCTCTCCTGCATTCTTACGGCTTGCTTGCCTCGAAGGAAGCAATACAAGCATTTTAGCTCGCCTGGTAGGCTTGCGGCTGGGTTTCCCTTTGTAGTTCATAATAATTTTCAAACCCTGCCACATCCGACGAGCGTCAGAGCCGGTGTAGTAGGATTCAATCTTGGTCCTGTATTGACGCGTTGCCTGTTTGATGGTTCGACTGAGGGCATAGTGGTATTTCTTATAATTGGCCAGTTAACTGTCCTGCTCCTTGAAAGGGGCAGCTCTTGCCTTAAGCTGTGGACAAACATTGTGGACAAACAACAATGATGTTGATCCATCCTCAGCTTTCTCCTATCACAGCCATTAAACTCTGTAACTGATTTACTCCCCATTGGCCTCATGGGGAAATTCCTTAGCTGTTTCCGTCCTCTCCGGCAACTGAGTTAGGAAGGAAGCCTGTATCTTTGTAGTGGCTGGGTGTATTGATACATCATCCAAAGTGTGATTTAAATAACTTCACCACGCTCAAAGGGATATTCAGTGTCTTTTTTTTTTTACCCATCTACCAAAAATGTGCTGCTCTTTGGGAGGCATTGGAAAACCTCCCTTGTCTTTGGTTCAATTCACTGCTCGACTGAGGGACCTTACAGATAATTGTATGTGTGGGGTACAGACATCTTAATTAAACACTATATATTGCACACACTGTGTCCATGCAAATTTTTATGTGACTTGTTAATCAGACGTTTACTCCTGAACTTATTTAGGCTTGCCATAACAAAGGGGTTGAATACTTAGACATTTAATTTTGAATCAATTTGTAAAAATTCCCAAAACATAATTCCACTTTGACATTATGATGTCTTGTGTGTAGGCTAGTGACACAATCTCAATATAATCCATTTAAAATTCAGGCTGTAACACAACAGAATTTGTAAAAAGTCAAGGGGTGTGACTACTTTCTGAAGGCACTGTATCTAAATACAGAGAGCATACTCCATTTGTCTCTCTGGGCCGGTTGGTGAAGGCCACAGCCCCGGGAAGAAACTTTTTTTTTTTTTCAGGTGGCAGGAGATTTCGGTCGTGAGTGACCTGAAACGCCTGCCAGAGGCAAATTTTTGGAGGGGGGGTGACACTATATACACACACTACATTGACACAAAACCCACATACCGACACAACAAACACTCACACTTTTACATGCATCATATGCTGCTGCTACTCTGTTCTTTATTTTACTCTTAGTATTATCTATCCTGATGCCTAGTCACTACCCTGCCTTCATGTACATATCTACCTCAAATGCTTCAAATTCTTATAATATTCAATAAATATAGTACCAACCCTATCTGTTTTGGACCAAATGTTTTTTAAACAATAGTTAGACATGAGGAATTCAAAGGAATGGTCAAAAGCCACGTCCAAAAGTGTCATGATATTCAAATGGTGAAATAATTTCAAATGCTCATCCCTAATTCTAAATACTGAATCACCTTTAAAGAGTAAATAGGAAGATTAGCCGGCTGGACTAAATCTGGCACATTTACAGAAATGTTGATTTAATGTGCTTTGTCCCACAATCAGAGGTTCTATTAGTTCTCATTTGTAATTCTATGGCTACAAAACTCTTCACTGATGAATTGCTGTCTGTGCAGGAGTTGAAAGAGAAGCAGAGGGAGTTTGAGAGCAAAGCCAAAGTGACAGGAAATGGTGCCACTCGCAACAGCTCGGACAATGGGTCATCGGGAGACTCGCCCCTCTTCAGGACGTATCTACCCCCACTACACAGAAAACAGTCCGTGGCAGCCAAACCCAAAAAACAGCAGGCTGTTGTGTCGCCCCTACAAGGTCAGTGAGCCCACCCACCCACTAATCCAGAGTGTTTACCCCAGGAACCTCTCTAACACATCTGGGTCGTGTTCATAACGGCACGCAATGGAAAACAGCTTAAAATGTTTCTCAATGGAACCTGAGAAATAGCATCTCATTAATTTCAGGTAGTCCCTCCCTATTTTAGTCAGTTTTCTTCTGTTTTAGTGCCTAATGAACATGACCCTGCCAATTTTAAAGGTATGTTTTATATATTATATTTATGATTGGCTTAAATTCATTTTACCTTAATCTTTTTCTGCCCATAGTGATAATATACCATAATGCATTAGTTACTCCAGGCACCACTGGCTAATGGTTAGCATCCCCATTCAAAAAAGAAAACTGGTTTTCAAAATGCACTGTCTGCATTTCATGCCAAAACATCGCCTCAAAGTAACTTCAAACAAAGTTTTGTAGAGATTCTTTTTGTGGATGCCGTCACTACTGGTATGTCGACAACTCAAGACACATTTCACCCAATCCTATAAAAAATCTGAACTATCCCTTTAATTGTCAACATTTGACATTGTTTTGCGCAATGTCTTGTAAAACAGTAAGGCTATTGATTAGATCTGGAACTTGATATGACCATGCAGTCTGCCTATTAATCTGCCCAAACCAATCAAATAATGATGACTAATACAATCTGTAGCGACTTCAGCACCGTAGTCTAATTTGCTGCTCTGTAAATAGCCAGGGTCTATGCTTTTCCTGTATGTAGTATTGCAAGGAATCTATGTTTGTGTGTGTGTGTGTGACATCTCTTTTTCCCTAAGTGTCCCAGCTACAACCTCTCCAGCAGTGTCCGGTGGTCAAAAGGCCAACTGTCTGCCTCATGAAGAAACAGAAGAATCTGGAGCAGAGTGAGGTCAGCAACTGCATTGTTGTTTGACGATGTAAAATGAAACTGGCTTCATTACAATAACCCCACTAACCTACCACTTAGCATGCACACCCAATACATTGATTGATGCTAAGTGGTAATTCTAGTGTGGCTATTGGAACAAATCCACATAACATGCAATATTAAACAGCTGTTCTGAACCCTTTGTCCCGTGTTGGTGTGCACTGTAGTATGCAGGCAAAAATAAGAAAATCGTCCACCTTCTCTCGCTCTCAGGTCCAGGAGGGAAAAGAGAATGTGAAGGACACCGGCTGGGAGTCTCATTTGGACAAGTCAGTGCTGGACCAGTCCCGGCACAAGATCCTGCAGGTGCTCAACTTTGGGTCCCTCAAAGACCTGAAGGGCCTGCAGCAGATTGGGGACAAGAAGGCCAAGCTCATTCTGGGCTGGAGGGAGATTCAAGGCTCCTTCACTCAGGTCTGTGTTGTTTGGGCCATATTAAGTTTCAGCGTTTACAGCTAGCCCATTTCTTAAAAAAAAAAAATTATGATGATAGTGGGGGGGAAACGGATGGAGCTTTCGCTCTTGAAGTAAAACAAATACTTTGAGACTAATGTTTCAGCCATCTTGTCATCTAAGCCTTCATCAGAATGATAACGAGGCATTTTATTTGAAGGGCCGTCCTTTCATGCCACCCGGTTACACTGTAAAAAGTAAGAACATCAAATACCAGTGGCAGCACAGCATCACAGACTGTTCAAGCACAACATAAACATAAAATCAAATGTATGTATACAGCCCTTCGTACATCAGCTGATATCTCAAAGTGCTATACAGAAACCCAGCCTAAAACCCCAAACGGCAAGCAATGCAGGTGTAGAAGCACGGTGGAAACTCCCTAGAAAGGCCAAAACCTAGGAAGAAACCTAGAGAGGAACCAGGCTAGACAATAGTTACAAGGGGCATTGTATGCGAGTCCTAGGTTTTTATATACGTTTAAGTGTACTGGAACATAAAATGACAGACGGCAACCAAAGGGGTTTTGAGAATGTCGTGCTTACTTGCTGTCAGAAGCTGTTTGTTTTACCTGATTTTACAATGTTGTGTTGCCCCTAGCATTGTATCATCTTTTGGGTGTACACACAGGTTTTTGATTATCCTTTGGTTACTGTCACTAGGCTTGGGCAGTATACCGTGTACCGGGGTATTTGGAAAAAAACTACGGGATAGTTTTTCATTACCGTCAAACTATTTCTTTTAAGTTTTTCAATAAATTTGAATATTTGTAGATCCTTTTAAGTTAATACCTGCAGTCAACTTGTGCAATCCCTTAGGTGATAAAGCAGATTATTTTATTTCATCTGTCACATAATTTAACATGATGAAGCATACCATACATAGTTCCCCAGAATATTTGTGCGAGTCACATGTTTGATTGTAAATTGCACAACGGGAGAAAGCGGGAGCTGGCGAGTCTATTGCGTTTTATATCTACTGGTGAGTCTCTGTGTGCTGCGCACATGAGGTGAAGTTACACTTGTATGCAATTCGCTACAAACATTTTTCCATCATATCTTAGAATGGCTTTCTGCCAGAAGTCAAAGACCTCTGATTAGTTATCTTTTATCCTGTGCTTCGTATTAGCTTTTTTCCTCCTCCGTTCTTGTCCCCCTCTGCTCCGTGTACACATGCTGCTCTTCCTTCAGAAAAGCATGCATTACAACTTTGTTAATTTGCACAATTTCTCTTGTTCACTTTTGTTTGTAAATATCCACACTCACAGAAAATACCATTTGGTAGCTACTAGCTATGCTTTTATAACTTTGTGCTGGATTTGCCTGTTTTTGCAATTAGTTGATTCGTTTTTGCTCGTTAGCATTTAGCTAACAGCGTCTATGTCCTTTCGCTATTATTTTGTTAGCATTCTGGTAATGGGTCTTTCTATTAACTTGGGTACCGGTGAGGATTTCCTACACTGGACAACTTGTTACAGCTGTTGATAAGTCATTGGTAATAATATGCACGTTTTTTCATGTCAATACATTAACATATAAAGTGCATCATAGCTATATTTAATAAAATTGCAGAGTTGAAAAAGTCAAGTTGGCTGAATACTTTCCAAATGCACTCTGTGTGTGTGTGGTACCAGTCAAAAGTATGGACACTTACTCATTTCAGGGTTTTTCTTTATTTTAATACATTGTAGAATAATAGTTGAGACATTAAAACTATGATGGTATCTTGCATGTTAACATTAGAAGCCTCCTCCCTAAGTTTGTTTTATTCAATGCTTTAGCACACTCCGTCAAACCTGATGTCCTAGCTGTGTCTGAATCAAAGCTTAGGAAGGCCACCAACAATTCTGACATTTCCATCCACAACTACAACATTTTCCCCCAAGATAGAACTTCCAAAGGGGGTGGAGTTAGCCTGCAGAGTTCTGTCATGCTATCCAGATCTGTGCCCAAACAGTTCGAGCTTCTACTTTTAAAAATCCACCTTTCCAGAAATAAGTCTCACTGTTGTCGCCGTTCAACAATCTAAGCTAGATGCCCTCAATCTCACACAATTGATCATGGAACCTACCAGGTACAACCCTAAATCCGTAAACACGGGCACCCTCATATCATCCTGACCAACCTGCCCTCTAAATGCGCCACTGCTGTCTTCAACCAGGATCTCAGCGATCACTGCCTCATTGCCTGTGTCCGTAATGGGTCCATGGTCAAATAGCCACCCCTCATCACTGTCAAAGGCTCCCTAAAACACTTCAGCGAGCAGGCCTTTTTAATCGACCTGGCCCGGGTATCCAGGAAGGATATTGACCTCATTCCGTCAGTAAAGGATGCATGGTTATTCTTCAAAAGTGCCTTCCTCACCATCTTAAATTAGCATGCCCCATTCCAAAAAATGTAACTAAGAACATATATAGCCATTGGTTCACTCCAGACCTAACTGCCCTCGACCAGCACAAAAACATCCTGTGGCGTACTGCATTCGCATCAAATAGCCCCTGTGATATGCAACTTTTCAGGGAAGTTAGGAAACCATATGCAAAGGCTAGCTTTTTGAAACAGTAATGTGTATCCTTTAGCACAAACTCCAAAAAGTTCTGGGACACTAAAGTCCATGGAGAGTAAGAGCACCTCCTCCCAGCTGCCCAATGCACTGAGGCTAGGAAACACGGTCACCACTGATAAATCCACGATAATGGAGAATTTCATTAAGCATTTTTCTATGGCTGGCCATGCTTTCTACCAGTCTACCCCTACCCCGGTCAACAGCTCTGCACCCCCCACAGCAACTTACCCAAGCCTCCCCCATTTCTCCTTCACCCAAATCCAGATAGCTGATGTTCTGAAAGAGCTGCAAAATCTGGACCCCTACAAATCAGCTGGGCTAGAATATCTGGACCCTCTCTTTCTAAAATTATCCGCCGCAATGGTTGCAACTCCTATTACTAGCCTGTTTAACCTCTTTCGTATCATCCGAGATCCCTAAAGATTGTAAAGCTGCCGCAGCCATCCCCTCTTCAAAGGGGAGACACACTAGACCCGACCTCTTGTAGACTTATATCTATCCTACCCTGCCTTTTCAAAAGTCTTCGAAAGCCAAGTAAACAAACAAATCACCGACCATTTCGAATCCAGCCGTACCTTCTCCGCTATGCAATCTGGTTTCCGAGCTGGTCATGGGTGCACCTCAGTCACGCTCAAGATCCTAAACGATATCATAACCACCATCGATAAAAGACAGTACTGTGCAGCCGTATTCATCGACCTGGCCAAGGCTTTCGATTCTGTCAATCACCACATTCTTATCGGCAGACTCAACAGCCTTGGTTTCTCAAATTACTGCATCGCCTGGTTCACCAACTACTTCTCTGACAGAGTTAAGTGTGTCAAATCGGAGGGCCTGTTGTCCAGACCTCTGGCAGTCTTTATGGGGTGCCACAGGGTTCAATTCTCGGGCCGACTCTTTTCTCTGTATACATCAATGATGTCTCTCTTGCTGCTGGTAATTCTCTGAACCACCTCTACGTAGACGACACCATTCTATATACTTCTGGCCCTTTTTTGGACATTTTGCTAACAAACTCCAGACGAGCTTCAATGCCATAACACTCCTTCCGTGGCCACCAACTGCTCTTAAATGCAAGTAAAACTAAATGCATGCTCTTCAACCGATCACTGCTCGCACCCTCCCGCCCGTCTAGCATCACTCTGGGTGGTTCTGACTTACGTGGACAAGTACAAATATCTAGGGATCTGGTTAGACTGTAAACTCTCCTTCCAAGCATTTCCAATCCAAAATTAAATCTAGAATCGGCTTCCTATTTCGTAACAAAGCATCCTTCACTCATGCTGCCAAACATACCCTCGTAAAACTGACTATCCTACCGATCCTTGACTTCGGCGATGTCATTTACAAAATAGCCTCCAACACTCTACTCAACAAATTGGATGCAGTTTATCACACTGCCACCCGTTTTGTCACCAAGCCCCATATACTACCCACCACTGTGACCTGTTTGCTCTCGTTGGCTGGCCCTCGCTTCATATTTGTCTCCAAACCCACTGGCTCCAGGTCATCTAAGGCTTTGCTAGGTAAAGCCCCTCCTTATTTCAGCTCACTGGTCACCATAGCAGCACCCACCCGTAGCATTCGCTCCAGCAGGTATATTTCACTGGTCACCCCCAAAGCCAACTCCTCCTTTGGCCACCTTTCCTTCCAGTTCCCTGCTGGCAATGACTGGAACGAATTTCAAAAATCACAGAAGCTTTAAGCATCAGCTGTCAGAGCAGCTTACTGATTATTGCACCTGTACATAGCCCATCCAACTACCTCACCCATACTGTTATTTATTTTTTTGCACCCATGTCTCTACTTGCACATTCATCTTCTGCACATCTATCACTCCAGTGTTTTAATTGCTAAATTGTAATTATTTCGCCAGTATGGCCTATTTATTTGCCTTGCCTCCGTAATCTTACATTTGCACACACTGTATATATACTTTTCTATTGTGTTCATCCCATGTGTAACTGTTGTTTGTCGCATTGCTTTGCTCAATCTTGGTCAGGTCGCAGTTGTAAATGAGAACTGGCCTACCTATTTAAATAAAGGTGAAAAAATAAATAATAATAAAACACAGCATTATGTAGTAACCAAAAAGCTGTTAAACAAATCAAAATATATTTTTGGATTCTTCAAAGTAGCCACCCTTTACCGTCATGACAGCTTTGCGCACACTTGGCATTCTCTCAACCAGCTTCACCTGGAATGCTTTTCCAACAGGCTTGAAGGAGTTCCCACATATGCTGAGCACTTGTTGGCTGCTTTCCCTTCACTCTCTCATCTCAAATGGGTTTAGGTCGGGTGATTGTGGAGCCAGGTCATCTGATGCATCACTCCATTACTCTCCTTCCTTCTTGGTCAAATAGCCTTTACACAGCCTGGAGGTGTGTTTTGGGTCATTGTCCTGTTGAAAATCAAATGATAGTCCAATGAAGCGCAAACCAGATGGGATGGCGTATTGCTGCAGAATGCTGTGCTAGCCATGCTGGTTAAGGGTGCCTTATGTCACCAGCAAAGCTCCCCCACACCGTCATCTTCCTTCATGCTTCACGGTGGTAACCACACATGCGAAGATCTGTTCACCTACTCTGCGTCAAAGACACAGCGTGAGGAACCAAACATGTCAAATTTGGACTCAGACCAAAAGGACAGATTTCCACCGGTTTAATGTCCATTGCTTGTTTTTCTTGGCCCAAGCAAGTCTCTTCTTATTGGTTTCCTTGCAGCAATTCAACCATGAAGGCCTCATTCACACAGTCTCCTTTGAACAGTTGATGTTGATATGTCTGTTACTTTAACCATGAAGCATTTATTTGGGTTGCAATTTGAGGTTGGTAACTTTGATCTTGTACTGTTGCAGCAGAGGTAATTCTGAGTCTTCCTTTCCTGTGGCGCTCCTCATGAGTCAGTTTCACCATAGCGCTTGATGGTTCTCTCGCACCCACTGTGAAATTTGGTGGAGAGTCGGTGGTGATCTGGGGGTGCTTCAGTAATGCTGGAATCGGGCAGATTTTTATTTTGTGAAGAACGCATGAATCAAGCCACAAACAAGGTTGTCCTGGAAGAAAACTTGCTTCCTTCTGCTTTGACAACTCAAAGGATTGTTTTTTTCCAGCAGGACAATACTCCATGCCACACAGCCAGGTCAATCAAGGTGTGGATGGAGGACAACCAGATCAAGACCCTGTCATGGCCAGCCCAATCTCCAGACCTGAACCCCATTGAAAACCTCTGGAATGTGATCAAGAGGAAGATTGATGGTCACAAGCGATCAAACCAAGCCGAGCTGCTTGAGTTTTTGCGCCAGGTGTGGCATAGTCACCCAACATCAATGTTAAAGACTGGTGGAGAGCATGCCAAAGCTGTGATTGAAAATCAGGGTTATTCCAAAAAATATATTGATTTCTGAACTCTTCCTAAGTTAAAACATAAGTATTGTATTTAAAAATTAATATTAACTCACTTTCTTTGCATTATTCGAGGTTTGACAACACTGGATCTTTTTTGTTATTTTGACCAGTTGTAATGTTTTGCAAATAAATACTCTAAATGACAATATTTGGAATTTCGGAGAAATGTTGTAAATAGTTTATAGAATAAAATAAACCTTTTCGTTTTATCGAAACGCATACCTATAAATTGTACAACCAGAGAAACTGATAATTTTGCAGTGGTCTCTTAATTTTTTCCAGAGCTGTAAATACACAAGCATAGTGCTTTCGGAGAGTATTCAGACCCCTTGACTTTTCCGCATTTTGTTAGGCTACAGCCTTGTTCAAAACTGTATTCAATTGTGTTTTTTCTCTCATCAATCTACGCACAATAACCCATGATGACATAGTAAAAGAAAAATGCTTTGGGGATTTGTGTGCAAATTTATGAAAAATCTGTAACTATCACATTTACATAAGTATTCAGACCCTTTACTCTTTGGCTTTCAGGCCAAAGAGTTCAATCTTGGTTTCATCAGACCAGAGAATCTTGTTTCTCGTGGGCAGAGTCCTTTTGGTGCCTTTTGGCAAACTCATGTGCCTCTTACTGAGGAGTTGCTTCCGTCTGGCCAGTTTACCATAAAGGCCTGATTTGATGGCTTGCTGCAGAGATGGTTGTCCTTCTGTAAGGTTCTCCCATCTCCACAGAGGAACTCTGGAGCTTTGTCAGTGAGCATTGGGTTCTTGGTAACCTCACTGACCAAAGCCCTTCTCCCCCTGATTGCTCAGTTTGGCCAAGTGTCCAGCTCTAGGAAGATTATTGGTGGTTTCAAACTTCTCCCATTTTTAAGAATGGAGGCCACTGTGTTCTTGGACCTTCAATGCTGCAGACATTTTTTGGTACCTATCCCCAGATCTGTGCCTCGACACAATCCTCTCTCGGAGCTCTACGGACAATTCATTTGACCTTGTGTCTTGGTTTTTGCTCAGACATGCACTGTCAGCTGTGTAAATAACATTTCTGTAATTCATTTTTATTAACTTGGCTAACATCTTAAAATCTGTTTTTGCTTCATAATGGGGTATTGTGTGTAGATTGAGGAAAATATTATAATAAGGCAGTAACGTAACAAAATTTTGAGAAAGTCAAGGGGTCTACATGGTTTCCAAATGCTCTGTAAATACAATTTTAAGTTGAGTTTCATTCATTCTGATTCTAATGCCAATATCACTCTTTATTCCAGCTGGAGGATCTAACCAATATCGAGGGAATCACAGCCAAAAGACTCTCCTCCTTCATTAAGGTGTGACTGACAAGCAGATTCCATATAATTTATCTGGGGAAGTCTCAAAACTCTTTCATTGTGGTATTGTAATCTGAAAAAACACCAGCACAATCATTCTGTTGTCTTTTGGTGTTTTGGTTTGAAAATGTAACATTGCTCAATTGTAAAGATGTTGGCAAGAAAATATAACGCTTAAAAAACACGTGCCCCAACACTTGAACAGGAAGTCTTACTGATAGTGTCAGGGTATGAACATGGTTTATGCTCCAGTTACTCTTCAGTAAATAAGAGAAATGGTGAGAACTGTATTGTGAACCCCAGTCTGAGGTCCTGAGCGCTGTGGAGCAGATTTTCATCAATGATCTCTTTGCCGAGCTTCACTGCTATCTCGGCAAACAATTCTAGGGGCGGAGACCGTTTTGTAATGTTACCCTAAATGTTTGAGTATTCAGTTTTCCGTTAGTTAAGGGAACATTCTATCTATATTAGCAAAAACCTTCTGAGAACCTATTCAGCATGTTTTGGTGAGGTTTAGGAGAGTATTCCAATATCATACCAAACATAAAGAGAAAATATGGTTGCCATTTTCTCCTAAAAGGAAAGAGACATTTTCTAGACACATTTTATTGCAACGTTACAATAACATTCCTGTGTCCTAGGATGTTTAAAACATAGGGCAGTCTGTCATTGCACCATGGAGGGTTTTGTCTCGTTTGCGGATTCTTCCGGGGACGTCCCTAAAGAAGTTTTTAGGATGTCGCCTGATGGTTCCAATAGAACAACTTGTTTCATTACATATTACCCCTTTTTACTGTTGCCGAGACCATCAAGGCCCTGATTGGTAAACCAGCTCTGTCTGTTGGCAAGGTTAGGGACACCCCCACACACACACAGTGCTTTCAACACAATGATGCCTATAAACCCTGGGTTGCTGATGCTATGTATTGGCCTTTGCGAGGCATTGAAGCCAACAGTCTGACAGATTGGCTCTCCCCAGTAGGAGCAGTTCTCTATATGAATTCATGAAATTCTACAGTATTTTAAATGACTGTGATTTTTGTTGTTGTAGTAGTGGGGAATGTAACATTAGTCATTTCTAAAAATCAGTATTTTTCTGTTAAGCCATCGTGTCTGTGTCAGTAACTGATTTCACCTGTATTGGTAAACTTTGCAATTCAAACTAAATCTCATCTCTGAAAGTACACTCAATAAAAACTATTTTATTTATCATAGTGATTAAGGTGTAACATTAAAACTGAGGAATATACACCACTAACATTAAACAACTAGACACAGACATAGTGGCATAGCAGGAAGATCGGAATGCTGTGAACCAAGAGGTTGTGAGTTCAAATCCCAGATGAGGACATGTTGCATAATAATTACTGTTTAAATGAACGTGCATAATGGAATCATGTATGTCAAGTGTGTAATTGAAAACATTATGTTAAAAGCACTGTTTGGGTGTCCCTAACCTTGCCAACAGACAGAGCTATAAAATGGATCTGTGGTTCACCAATCAGGGCCCTAATGGGCTTGGCAGCAGTAACAAGGTGTGGTGTGTAAAGAAACTAGTCATTTTTGGAGGGGGATACCATTTCTTTGGGACCATTCGGTGATGGCCTATAAAGGTCTTTAGGTAGGTCCCCGGAACAAACTGGGAACTAAAAATTATTTTCCAATGAAACGTGTCCAGAGCACTAATATCGTATATTCTGAGAACATGTTCTGTTTGTTTGGTGTGATGTTGATGAAATATTCTCCTAACCCTCAAACTGTACAATGGAATATTCTTGAAACATGTCTAGACCATTAATACTGAATATTCTGAGAACATGGTAACCACGTTCTGGGTAGGTTCTGTTTTGATATTTAGGGATTGGTCTTTGCACAGCACTGGAACGTTCCTATGAAAGTATTTAGGTAATGACCTATTGAGACTTAAGGGAACGTTCTCTAAAGTTGTGGGAACGTTTGTTAGCCGGGATATCCTTTTGATGGATTTTTAAGCCACGAATTGTATTGATAACCGGATGCATTGAAAACCCAATGTTCTCTGGAGTATTCGCGGAACACCTTAAAACACTGTTGTAGCAGACGTGAATGGCCCGGGTGTAAGATAATTCCATGGTTGTATTCACTTGGAATAAAAACGAAACAAAGTGGCAAAACGGGAGGGACTAGCTGAATGCTTGTTTACGTTTTCTACAGCTAAGCGTTTTGCTACAGTGTACAATTACAGTAATGAATTCAACCCAGGCGCTAACTATCGTTTGGCCATTAGGCTTCGGGTGTCCTCTTGGTCCATTTTAAAGAATAAAGCTTTAAACGACTTTTATGGTGCGTGACTGTTTTCTCTTTTCATTCACAGGCCAACATTCTCAGCATGATGGGGACGTGATTCTGCGATCTGGTCTTTGTCTACTCTTCCTGTCCTTCCAATATTTTGCCTTTTTTATTTTAATGTGTCTATGTTTTTGAAGAATGTTCTCTTATTATTCACCGCTCTCTGACTCTGCATTTAGAACTGTATGAAGTTATATGTCTGTGTATATACACCTCTTATAAGAGGTGGTCTGCAAGCGTGTACTAGTATGACTTTTTATTATATTTCACGAAAATGCGATATCTGTCCTTGTTTTATTTTGAGATGTTTTTGTAGTATCTGCGCTATTCCATGCGATGGCGCAATATTGCCGTTCAATAAATGTCTCTACTTTTATCGATATTCCAGTCCTTACTTACACACCATATTAATGGTATGTGTTGTTGTTCAAGGATGTGGCTTGTTTGTACAAATGTATAGCCAACAACACTGTTCAAAATAATATTACCATTGGTGAAATATGACAATAGCAGAACACGTGGAAGGGTATCTCTATTTTGATAACCCTAATTATTACACATACCTTAATGTGGGAATGCGTTTAATAAGTAAACTGTTGGCAATCATTTTATCGCGTAAATGTAGCATTGGGAAATTAGGCACTCGACAAAGGATGCGTTTCTGTTGGGTGCTGCGCTATCAATCCATCCCTCCCACTGCACGTAGGCTGGGTTTATTCATTTCACGCTTTCCCCCTCTTATCTGATCCACATTCTCTGCATCCTCCCCACCCCCGAAGCGCAGCATTTCGAAACGGCTCTACATCACGTAATTCAGTACTGTACACGTCTTCCAGAAAATTACAAAATAGATGCGCGTATTTGGGAAACATACTTCGGAGTTGCGCATGCAAACATACTGAAGGCTGTAACGAATAATACATCGCGGAATGCAATTGGGTTCGCTTCTGAAAATACTATCATGCAAAATCACGGGTCATTTCGTGTATTTTGAAGAATCCGTTGGATAAAAGGTGAGTTTGTCATTTTTTTACCGTCGTCAATTTGCTTATGCCATTAACCTCAAAATTGTTTGTGTAGAATACCAATAGGCCGTGATAACGGCATTGAATTGAGAATCTGGGTACTTATGTCGTATCCCGTTTCTTTATGTTTTCAATGCAAGCCTACGTTGCTGCATGTGCATCATTTTTTTTTTTACCACAGTCATTGCCCTTTTGGTAAACGTTTGCTTTTTATAATTAGCCTATTCCTTCAAATAGGTTATTTGTATCCAATGCTCTAGCCCATAATTGTAGCTGTATAATCCCCCTCCCCTTTCACTCTCCTTCCATACGTCTTCACTCTTCCATGTGGCTTTGTCCATGTTACCTTTTTTTTGTCCCATTGTTCTGTGCTAAATAGCCTGTAATCATATACCCCATTGTGCTCAGAAAGTGGTTATGAACACGTCAAGAAATACTAGCAGTTCTGTGTACACCTGCACATAGACCTTTTGCCAATAATATGATTACCATTATTTTATAAAAACGTGGCCAAGCTGCCTTTTTTTATATATATATATATATATCTTTGTATTGAATAATTAATTGATGACAACATTTTATTCTACATTTTTACATTTGTTTATTTTTTTGTATTAATTCTCCCCTGAGCGGCAAAGGTCCAGATCAGTGTTTAAAATAGCTGTTTGGCCTCTTGGACTTTCCTGTTATATTTACTATTACATAAGCAGAGCATTGGAGAAAAGAAACTGTTCAGAATTTCTCTTCAGACCCTTAGTCCCCCGGAATACTAAAGGAGGTTAAGATTATAACGTGCGCTCATATGCCAGTGAGTACATATTCAATAAGTAAAATAGCAAATTGCTCTGAACAGAGTGTAAATAATAGGTGGTAAGCAGGTTTTGTTTTGTCATTGTTCAACCCCTTTGTCTATCCCCCAGGTGTATCGAAGGTAAGCAGAAGCACACTCCTTTGTTATCAACATGGCTCTGAACACAAACATGAACCCAGCCCCCACCATTTGGCCAGGCGAGGAACAGCCGTCCCTATTGGACCAAGATGCATCATTGTTAAGCCCAGCTCCCATCATCGCTGTGACTGTCACGTCCCCACCAGAGATGGAGGAACAAGAGATCCATAGCACCACCACCAGCTTTGGGCCCTGCCTGAGCCAAGCCACGGCAGGGGAACTGGTCATTGTGATCAATGAGAAAATGGAGAACAGTAAGACATGCTAAAACATTTTTATGCAGTGGCGCAGTCCCGCTCCTTACGTATTTTATTGGTGCATAGGATAGTGGAGGGAAGATGGGAAAGTAAGCAGAGTTGCAAGTCCGAAGGGCACTGGGTCGGATTTGACCCCATGCCGACTGGTATTTTGTGCCAGGGTTTGCGGCACTAACCACTTGACTACACAGACCAAGCTTTCTAAGCTCGGACTCATTTAAGTTAAGTGTATGCCCGCGAATCCAGGACAGTTGTACAGCACACGCTTGCTTGGACGGTTAGTTCGGGGCATGTCAAATCCATTTAATATACGATTCTGGTCTACTAGTGCTCAGGGGACACTAGTTCAATCATTTACTGATGCTTTTCACCCCCCTCTCTAGGTAACGGTATTCACCCAGCCCCTGCTGACACCACCTCCTCAGTCATCTCCTCACCTCCCAGAAGGCAGCAGTCCATTTCTTACTCCCACCACCCCCACAACAGCAAGACCCGGAAGGGGAGTCGTGCCGGCTCCATCGGCTACACCGCCTTCTCCCCACGGCCCTCCATCTCACGCCACTCCAGCATCGCCACCAACCCACCCATTGACAGAGCCAAGCCTAAAGACTACCTAATACTGGCTGTGCTGGCTTGCTTCTGCCCTGTCTGGCCAATCAACATTGTGGGATTTGTCTACTCTGTTATGGTAAGCCTCTTTCTTTTGACAGGTTAGAAATGTCGATGGGCAGAAGGATATAGCACAGTAAGGGAGTGGCAAGACTGGGGATTGGACTGCAGGACTACTGCTAGACAACTGTGTTCCTCTTTCTGTCACATTTTGGTGTGAAATGATCTGCAATGTTTGCTAAATACTATTTTTAGTACCGCTTTGAAGACCTTTGCCTTTATGCTTGTGGTTTCATATTCATCAGAAAGTTCTGTATCTTTGTATCAGAAACTACTTCTATTCATCTTAGACTGCTGTGGTGTTATTGACGGTTAGCACCAGCTTTGCAGCCTGGTCCCAGATCTGCTTGTGGTGTATAGCCAACCTCTATGGTCATTGTCATGCCAGTTCATAACCATAGGAGTTGGCAAGAGCGCACAAACAGACTGAGACCAAGCTACCAGCTTTGTGTCTGGCTTCAGAATACCTTGTGCTGTTAGTCTGTTTTTATCTCTATTAAACCATTTCTGGGTAACAATTTAAGTACCTTTCTGGTCAAAAGAAACAAAAATAGCTTCTTAGCAAAAGGTGAGTTGTTTACTAGAACTATCTGGGAGTGGGCAGGTGAAAGCTGAAAAATAGCTGTGGTCACCTTGGAAAGCCAAAATTCCATCCCACCAAAACAGGATGAAATTTCAGGTGGTCTTTTCAAACGGCTCTTAAACTAAAAGGGCATTGTCGTAATTGTCACAATTTTACAGTATTATTCCAACCGCAAAGTGTGTAAATATACACTATACAGTGCCTTCGGAAAGTATTCAGACCCCTTCCCCACATTTTGTCACATCACAGCCTTGTTCTAAAATGGATAACAAATCCTCATCATGCGAAAACAGGTTTTTATCATTTTTTTGCGAATGTTTTAAAAATAAAACAACATACCTTATTGACATAAGTATTCAGACCCTTTGCTATGAGACTTGAAGTTGACCTTGGGTGCATCCTGTTTCCATTGATAATCATCCTTGATGTTTCTGCAACATGATTGCAGTCTATCTGTGGTAAATGCAATTGATTAGACATATTTTGGAAAGGCACACACCTGTCTACATAAGGTCCCACAGTTGACTGTGCACGTCATCGCAAAACCAAGCCGTGAGGTTGAAGTAACTGTCTGTATTGCTCCGAGACAGGATTGTGTTAAGGCACAGATCTGGGGAAAGGTACCAAAAAATGTCTGCTGCACTGAAGATCCCCAAGAACACAGTGGCCTCCATTCTTAAATGGAAGATGTTTTGAGCCACCGAGACTCTTCCTAGAGCTGGCCACAAGGACAAACTGAGCAATCGGTGGAGAAGGGCCATGTTAAGGGAGGTGCCCAAGAACCTGATGCTCACTCTGAGCTCCAGAGTTCCTCTGTGGAGATGTGAGAACCTTCCAGAAGGACAACCATCTCTGCAGCACTCCACCAATTGTGCCTTTATGGTAGAGTGGCCAGACGGAAGCCACTCCTCAGTAAAAAACAGGCACATGACAGCCCACTTGGAGCCAAAATGCACCTAAAGGACTCTATGAGAAACAAGATTCTCTGGTCCAATGACACCAAGATTGAACTCTCAGCGTCACATCTGGAGGAAACCTGGCACCCTACGGCGAAGCATGGTGGTGGCAGCATCATCCTGCGGTGTGGATGTTTTTCAGAGGCATGGACTTGGAAACTAGTCAGGTTTGAGGGAAAGATGAACGGAGCAAAGTACAGAGAGATCCTTGATGAAAACCTCCTCCAGAGCTCTGTCCCAGTCTGCCGTCCTAAGGTTCACCTTCCAACAGGACAATGACCGTAAGCCCACAGCCAAGCCAACGAAGGAATGGCTTCTGGACAAGTCTCTGAATGTCCTTGAGTGGCCCAGCCAGAGCCCGGGCAACGTCATAGGATGCCACCTTGCCAACACGTCAGTTCAACTCCATATTAATGCCCATGATTATGGAAGGAGATGTCCGACGAGCAGGTGTCTACATACTTTTGGGCATGTAGTGTTTATAAAACACGGTAGAATCATATTTTTGACTGCACTGGTCCTTTAAGCAGTCAATACCTAACAAACTACTTCCTTCTTCCTTTCCTAGTCCAAGAACAGTCTGGAGCAGGGCAACCTTGATGGAGCGCGACGATTGGGTCGTCTCGCCAGGATGCTCTCTACAGTTTCACTGATAGGAGGGACAGTCATCATCATTGCCTGCATTGTAAACCTGGCGAGTGAGTATCACAGTTGGCCAACCTCTCTTTGCTTGTATTTATAAAGAGTTAGAGTAGGAGTGCTGATCGAGAATCAGTTTTTTGTCTTTGATCTTTAAAACAAAACTGATCCTAGATCAACACTCCTACTCAAGACTATGAATACGGGCCCTACTCTCTTAATTTCTGAATCCTACCAGAAGTCCCAAAGCTTTTCCAACAAATCCCATGGCCGGCACTCTTCGAGGACTTGAAATGCAGTCCTCCTTCCTTCCCTGATGTCTGATTTGGATTAGTGAAAGTGTACCAAAAAGGGTTCTGTTAATTACGCTTGTGTGATGAATAACCATGCCTGAGACTTGTTAGCTCCCAGAGCTAATGCATGGACTTAAGCTCAGGGGCCTATGGGACTTCTGAGGGTTTGATATCCTTCCCAAAAACATTAGGGTGATCACATTTCACTTATCTAATCATCCAATCACTTAAAGATCATTGGTCATTTACAGCACAGGTCTCAAACTCATTCCATGAAGGGCCAAGTGTTTGTGGATTTTCACCCCTCCGTTGTACTAATTAGTTAGAAACTCCCCTCATGTGGTTGTCTAGGTCTTCATTGGAGACAAATGAAAAAGTAATACCAAAAATGAGCAGACACTGCCCTCCATGGAATGAGTTTGACAGCCCTGAACTACAGGGAGCAAGGAAGGCTGTGTTTTAGAGGAATCAAACGGGGCCCAGTTTCCCTATAGCAATGGAACTTAGGCTTACGAGTGTTAACGACACATCGTTTCCGACAACTTCCGAAGATGTAACACGCTTCCCAAAACTCCACGCTAAGTGTGTCGTTTGTCGTTGTTTTTACTTACCTATAATAATAAAAAAAAGTCAGCGCTGCTCTCCCTCCCATCAGCTTTTTCCATTCGAATTTTACCTTAACATTTATAATTATTTCACCATATTTATGATGGATCAGCTCATAGAGAGATGTTATCACCTATAAGGTTGCAAATATTGAGGTGGCTTATTCTAATGCTTAGCCGACCCTATAATTCACAAAATCACAGATTTGGCACATCATTGCGTACATGTTACAGGTCATGAAATATGTTGAGACAAAAATGACAGTGTAGCCTACATTTAGCTAAATAGAACTCAGGTGACTGAACATGAAATTGATTTCAACAAAAACAATTTTTTATAGGCCAATGTAGCTTATACTGTATTTATTTTTTAATGCAGTCATCTCGGTTTTCATTTGAAACATATCTTTATCCTTTGCTCGTAACAATTACAAAGACATTGGCAACTTTGTATTTGTAGTCAACTTCGTTCCGAAGTTATCCGTGGTCACTGAGAGACCAGATAAAAAGCTTGATTCTATGTTTATTGGAGAACTTCTGTGTATAAAGTGATGCAAAAGAGCATCTAACGACTCACTTAGCAGTCTGAGGCAGTCGGGTAAATAACAAGTGTTTTCAAGTGATGCGCTTAAGAGTGTTGGTCCAGTAACCGAAAGGTCGCTGCTTGGAATCCCAAGCCGACTCGGTGAAAAATCTATGTGCCTTTGAGCAAGGCCCTTGATCCTAATTGTTCCTGTAAATCGCTGTGGATAAGAGCGTCTGCTAATTAACTAAAATGTAAGTGCAACTTTGATAATGATGGTTTTGGGAAACAGCTAAGAGATTTTGCTCCTGCAAAGGTTTTAACAATATACTTAGCCTTAAGATGCGTTTGGGAAACTGGGCCCAGGACTTTTGTGTGTGTCCACTGGCTCACTCCAAAAATACTCACACAGCCATAAGCTGGGTCAATCACTCAAAATAAATTACCCATGTGGGATTGTTTAGTTCACTTAAGTTCAATCAAATGCTTAACAACAGCACTTTGGCTGTTTTCGAATGTGAAAAAATGTCCATCCCATCGGGTCTTAAGCCAAAGAGATGTCCTAATTAACTCACTGAGCAGCGACTGGAGCTAAAACTATCATATTGTACACACAACTGGACCGGCCCTTTTTGATACGTTATGTAACTGTTCTCTGTAGCTCTGTTTGCTTCTACTTCCATATTGAGCTGGCAGAATGAAAAATTGCTTTACTAACTGTGTTCTTTTTTTTTCTTCTTTTTTTTAGTAAATGTGAAATCCTGAGTATCGTCTTGCCGTGAAACCGGATCTAACAGTTGGATATCCGGAAACAGGACCCATCTAGCTGACTGTTCCTTTTTACCGTCTCTTACAGTGTAGTCATTAACTGGACATGCTATGAATATTATACACCTGATATTACATACCTTTATATAATTGATATTACGTAATCCTTTGTTAATGAAAAACCGATATGCAAGATGCTTCCGCTCCGAACTGCTCTGGGCTTCTCCAATGATGGATCTTGCAGTGGAGAAACAGACGATCAGAATAATCCCTTACTTTGTATTCTGCCCAACACTGAACACTGTCCTTGACAAGGCGCCATTACCTCAACCGCTGGCCATGATCAGAGAGACTGACCAAAAACGAGATGTGGTGAGAAAGGTTGACAACAACAGAAGACATTGTTTAAAGGAGGTATGATCCATGTGAGAGAAACTGGGAGGATTGTTTCAGAGCTTGATTACCTACAATCATTGGAGGACAACAAAATGTCTGCTTAGTCCATCCTTCCTTGCCCTGACGAAAGGACACATCAGAAATTCAGCTTGGCGTAAAATCCCATCGGTACATGAAGGTGCTTGAGGGATTTGCCATGCAATAGAAACTCAAAGAAGAAATTAATTTCAGAGGAAGAATTCCCCTTTCATTTCTGAATAGGCTTAGATTCTAGGTTCAGTCAGTGCATATCCGTCCTGTCTTTCAGGCTACTGTTAGCCATTTTGTCATTTAAGTGCGAGGGCAGGCGGGAACGACGCTCACCAACACACAACTGCTGAGAAGATGCAAGGGATCAACATTTCTTGGGCACGAAGCAAAGTCAAAGTAAAGGACACAATTTTGCCAAAAAAATAAAGTTGTCATTGTGCTTTAAAGCTTTTGGTGACCGCAATATATATCTCCATGTGTTTGGCTTAGGACCTGGAAATAATGTGAAATGGATTCAAAATGGGTGGCAGGAGGAACACAAAATGATATGTAATTCAGTGACTTTATATCAATTTTCCACACTGAGGATGGGCCTTTAGACTGTTAATGAATGAGAACATTGCTGACCAGAAAAGTGGAAAAACCTCAAAACAAATCATAGCAGGTTATTTACAGCGTCCATGAATTGTTAAAAGTTCTGCCACCGTGAATGGGTGAAACTTTACTTCTTGTACCTTTTTGATAATGTTTTAGATTTTAAACCACAAGTTTCATCATCTGATGCTTTTGAAGTACAGAGCTATCCATGATAGATGGCCGTGGTGTGTGTGTCCGTTCATATGCATATACCAAATTACATAGTCACTGCACTGTTGTGGCTGGTCACAATAAATTGAATTGCCAGTCTTCACTTTGGTGATACTGGAAATACGATAAGAGCCCTGGGTATCGAGTGTATGGTGACCCAGAGAATATAATCTGTAATCTTTCCGATTTAATCAAGTGGGTATCTGATCCCCATGATGAGTATCTAGTGGTGGACTTTTAAAGGGAAGGTTCAGTTCACTTGACATTTTCATTGGTTTATTCACTTAATTGTGTTGTCGATTGATCCAGGCATTTATGTGTAGGGTTCAGATTTGTTTAAATCGCCACAGCTAACTAGAAAACAATTCCCATTGATGGGAAAAGATGGTGTGGCCAAGTCTACATGAGATTATTACGGATAAGCAAGAATATTTTATTTTTCTAACGGCAGTCAAGCATCGATCATCATGCCGTCTGAATAAGACCCTCTATTTATTGGGAAGGAGTGTCATCACCGAGTCTCATCACCGTGAACGTTCACCACCCTGTTAAATTCATCATAATTTATTTAATCTATAGCCTAATAAACTGCATGGTTTCCCCGAGTTGTAGTGGGAGGACCACACATAACCATGATGGTTATTATATCAATATTTGCGCCTAGTGTTAACACCGCATATTTAATTTTACCAACACAAAAATATCCCACCACGTCGAACGAAAAAATTCTGTCTGTGTTTATCAAATTGGACCGACACGTCATGTTTCCGTCACAGCTGAAGTGATTTTTATATCGATACACAGTATGACTTTACTCACATAACTGTGGATGGTAACGTGTTTGAAGTTCCTTGAAGTGATTTTTCCACAAAATTCGAACATGCAAATTATGCCCCTGTTACTCCTATAGTGTTTTCCTTAGCGGTGGCTAAAATAAAATGTTTTACCCCGCATTTAAAATGTTGACTCAATTTTCAATCATCAAAGCCTCAATTAAGTGAATAAATTGATGGATAAAAAAAAAATGTTTTTTACAATGTATCTACCCTAGAATCCAAGCAAAATGTCTGGTTAGCATCTACCTTTCATTCCCACAACTTCTGTTGCCCAACACTTTAAATGGGTAATTATTTAAAATTGGAACTTTAAGTTAAAGGTAGATGAAATGACATTGCCATGAACAGCATCGCAAATATTGATGAGCGAGATGCAAGGCGGTCACACGGTCACACACAGTATATGCACATGTGCACGGAAGAGAATTTGAGCCTCACACTTCAACGCTCTTAATTGTTGCAGAAATTGACCCACTACGCTGTTTACTTAATGCATCTGTCATGCCTCTGAGACCACCTTTAATTTAGATACTACTATGCCTTGACCTCAAAGTCCATCAACAGCAATTCCTACCCTAATGCAAATTTTCTGTATGATTTAATATATTAGGCATTTTTCCCCTCTGTTAGTGTTTAGATGTTAAAATTAATTGTAATCAAGAGTTGATATTATTCTGCAGATAAGGTAACGTATATATTGTGGCGTCTTCATAGTTATGAGTTAACATTATAGCTCTTATAATGTGGACAGGAGAGGTAGTCTGCTAGTCTTTGTTAGTCTTTATTAGTCTTTGTATTACCATTGGCTACTATAATCTATGTGGATATTGGCATGTTGTTGATTTTCATTGATGTATGACAATTTTATAGAAGTACAACCAAAATCACATGGATAAGAAAACCTGGCACTAGAGATACTTGTATCCTTCCAAGGCACATTCTTAATAAAGACACGTTGCATGAAAATTGGTCTGTTAGTCGATCACAGCATGACTTGAAATGAAAGAGGGAAAACTGTTGTGGGGGAGTGCATGCATGTCACACAGTTAGAGTATGTCAGCTTTGGGGATGACGAGTGCTTAGTGTTGTCAGGCATTTGAGTGAAGAGGGGGAGAAGGAAGAGCAAGACATTTGAGGGTGAGGGGCCTACAGGCAAAAACCACTGATGGTTCTAATGAGCAGGTAGAGTATCTTTGACGATTAGCACCAAGAAACAAAAACCTGTCTTGGTAAAAGTTAGTGAGATCGATCATTTTTATCTTGTTTTGATGTTGATGTGTGGATATTGAGGTTGAATCTGTGTAATATATTATGGACGTCATATGTATTCCAGCAACATTTCTGAGTATTGCTCACCTTGGGAATGCTGACGCGTATGGGTTGAAGCTTTGAATGCAATTTCATCTAAATGCTCTTCTTTGTCCTTATTGACTACAATCAATGAGTGGATTCAGACCTATATATCCAGATTCGGTCAGTCTTAACAACTGCATGCTCTGTACCTCAGCGGGAGAAAGACTGGTCTTAAAGTCCATTTAGAGTGTAGGAGCCAGGGAAGGGACAGTGCAGTGCACAGCTGCCATTTGCTTGCAGGAGCATTAGTGCAATGACAACTTTAATCCTCAACTCATCACTGAAGATGAAAACACTGAACAAAATGGAAGTAATTCAGACCTATGGACTTTTTACACATTTTGTTAGTCGTATTCTAAAATTGGTGAGGAAATGTTTTTATTTAACACACGGTACCCCATAATAAAAAAGTGAAAACAGGTTTTAGAAATGTTTGTAAATGTATTAAAAATGAACAACTTATTTACTTAAGTATTCAAACCCTTTGCTATGTGATGTGAAATTGAGCTCAGATGCATCCTGTTTCCATTGATCATCCTTGACAGTCCACCTGTGGTAAATTCAATTGAATGGACATGATTTAGAAAGGTACACACCTGTCTATATAAGGTCCCACAGCTGTCGGAGCAAAAACCAAGCCATGAGGTCGAAGGAATTGTCTGTAGAGCTCCGAGACAGGATTGTGGGAAGGCACACAGCCCCAGACCATGACGGACCCTCCACCTCCAAATATATCCTGCTCTAAAGTACAGACCTCAGTGTAACGCTCTTTCCTTCGACGATAAACGCGAATCCGACCATCACCCCGGGTGAGACAAAACTGCGACTCATCAGTGAAGAGCACTTTTTGCCAGTCCCGTCTGGTCCAGCGGCGGTGGGTTTATGCCCATAGGTGACGTTGCTACCGGTGGTGTCTGGTGAGGACCTGCCTTACAGCAGGCCTACAAGCCCTCAGTCCAGCCTTTTGCGGACAGTCTGAGCACTGATGGAGGGATTGTGCGTTCCTGGTGTACCTCGAATAGTTGTTGTTGTTGCCATCCTGTGTTGTTCGGATGTACCCATCCTGTGCAGGTGCTGTTACACGTGGTCTGCCACTGTGAGGACGATCAGCTGTCCGTCCTGTCTACCTGTAGCTCTGTCATTTATTGCCCTGGCCACATCTGCAGTCCTCATGCCTTCTTGCTCCATGCCTAAGGCACGTTCACGCAGATGAGCAGGGACCCTGGGCATCTTTCTTTGGTGTTTTTCAGAGTCAGTAGAAAGGCCTCTTTAGTGTCCTACGTTTTCATAGCTGTGACCTTAATTGTCTACTGTCTGTAAGATGTTAGTGTCATAACGACCATTCCACAGGTGCATGTTCATTAGTTGTTTATGGTTCATTGAACAAGCATGGGAAACAGTGTTTAAACCCTTTACAATGAAGTTGTTTGGATTTTTACGAATTATCTTTGAAAGACAGGGTCCTGAAAAAGGGACGTTCCTTTTTTTTTTTGCTGAAGCTGCCAGTTAATGAAGTTGCCATTTGAGGACTTGTGAGGCGTCTGTTTCTCAAACTAGAGACACTAATGTACTTGTGCTCTTGCTCAGTTGTGCACCGGGGCCTCCCACTCCGCTTTCTATTCTGGTTAGGGCCAGTTTGTGCTGTTCTGTGACAGGAGTTGTGCACAGCGTTGCACAAGGTCTTCAGTTTCTTGGCAATTTCTCGCATGGAATAGCCTTCATTCCTAAGAACAAGAATAGACTGACGAGTTTCAGAAGAAAGGTCTTTCTTTCTGGCAATGTAAGCCTGTAATCAAACCCAAAAATGCTGATGCCACAGATACTCAACTAAAGAAGGCCAGTTTTATTGCTTCTTTAATCAGAACAACAGTTTTCAGCTGTGCTAACATAATTGCAAAAGGGTTTTCTATTGATCAATTATCAATTTCAATTAGCCTTTTTAAAATGATTAACTTAGATTAGCTAACACAACTTGCCATTGGAACACAGGAGTGTTGGTTGCTGATAATAGGCCTCTGTGCGCCTGTGAAGATATTCCTTTAAAATCTGATGTTTCCAGCTGCAATAGTCATTTACAGCATTAACTATGTCTACACTGTATTTATGATCAATTTGTTGTTATTTTAAAGGACAAAAGTTATTTTCTTTCAAAAACAAGGACGTTTCAAAGTGACCCCATACTTTTGTATTATATTATTTTGAATGGTAGTGTATACAGTTGAAGTTTACATACACCTTAGCCAAAGACATTTAAACTCAGTTTTTCACAATTCCTGACATTTAATCCTAGTACAAATTCCCTTTCTTAGGTCAGTTAGGCTCACCGCTTTATTTTGAGAATGTGAAATGTCAGATGTGAAATGTCAGAATAATAGTAGAGCTTTTATTTAATTCATCACATTCAGTTGGTCAGAAGTTTCCCACAATAGGTTGGTGGATTTTGGCCCATTCCTCCTGACAGAGTTGGTGTAACTGAGTCATGTTTGTAAGCCTCCTTGCTCGCACATGCTTTTTCAGTTCTGCCCACAAATTTTCTATGGGTTTGAGGTCAAGGCTTTGTGATGACCACTCCAATACCTTGACTTTGTTGATCTTAACCTGTTACTCCTACCCCCTACTTTTTGAACATTCTGTTAAAAATCGTGCAACATTTCAGCGCCCTGCTACTCATGCCAGGAATATAGTATATGCATATGATTAGTATGTGTGGATAGAAAACACTCAGACGTTTATAAAACTGGTTAAATCACGGCTGTGACTATAACAGAACGTGCGTTTCATCGAAAAGTGCAGGAAAATCTGATCACTGAAAATGGAAAAATATATCCATGCGCCACTTCAACCGATTGATAAAGGTGATCCACATTAAATGGGGCCGAGGTTGCAATACCTACAGCTTCCACACGATGTCAACAGTCTTGTCATTTGCCTAGGCTTTGTTTCTTGGTCAAACGAAGAAGAGACAGCCCATTTCTTCAGGTCTCCGACCGGATATTTTGTTGAGATTTACCCGGACATTATTTCCAGACGTACAGCTATAGAATATACATCACCTCGTGATCAATTTGATCGCTTATTAACATTTACTAATACCTAAAGTTGCATTACAAAATAATTTCAAGTGTTTTGTGAAAGTATATCGTTGACTTTTTTATTTTAAAAAATGACGTTACGTTATAAAACGCTATTTTTTCGTTGATCACACAGTCTTCATAGATCGATATCTAGGCTATATATGGACCGATTTAATCTAAAAAAGACCCAATAGTGTTTATGGGACATCTAGGAGTGCCAACAAAGAAGATGGTCAAAGGTAATGAATGTTTTATATTTTCTTTGTGCGTTTTGTGTAGTGCCGACTTTGCTAATTATTTTGTTTATGTCCCCTGCAGGTCTTTTGGGGTGTTACATGCTATCAGATAATAGCTTCTCATGCTTTCGCGAAAAGCATTTTAAAATCTGACTTGTTGCCTGGATTCACAACGAGTGTAGCTTTAATTCAATACCCTGCATGTGTATTTTAATGAACGTTTGAGTTTTAACGAGTGCTATTAGCATTTAGCGTAGCGCATTTGCATTTCAGATGTCTAGATGGGACGCCTGCGTGTCAGGTAGAGCAAGAGGTTAAGCCATCTTGCCACAACTTTGGAAGTATGCTTGGGGTCATTGTCCATTTGGAAGACCCATTTGAGATCAAGCTTTAACCTCCTGACTGATGTCTTGAGATGTTGCTTTAATATATCCTCAAATCCCTTCCACATGATGCCATCTATTTTGTGAAGTGCACCAGTCCTTCCTGCAGAAAGCACCCCCCAACAACATGGTGCTCCCCGTGCTTCACGGTTGGGATGGTGTTCTTCGGCTTGCAAGCCTCCCCCTTTTTCCTCCAAACATAGCCATGGTCATTATGGCCAAACAGTTCTATTTTTGTTTCTTCCGACCAGAGGACAATTCTCCAAAAGTACGATATTTGTCCCCATGTGCAGTTGCAAACTGTAGTCTGGCTTTTTTTATGTCAGTTTTGGAGCAGTGGCTTCTTCCTTGGTGATCAGCCTTTCACATTATTTTGATATAAGACTCGTTTTACTATAGATATAGATATTTTTGTACCTGTTTCCTTCAGAATCTTCACAATGGCCTTTGCTGTTGTTCTGGGATTGACTTGCACTTTTTGCACCAAAGTACATTCATTTCTAGGAGACAGAATGCGTCTCCTTCCTGAGCGGTATGACGTCTATGTGGTCCCATGGTGTTTATACTTGCGTACTATTGTTTGTACAGATGAACGTGGTACCTTGAACCAGACTTGTGGAGGTCTATAATTTTTTGGAGGTCTTGGCTGATTTATTTTGATTTTCCCATGATGTCAAGCAAAGAGGCACTGAGTTTGAAGGTAGGCCTTGAAATACATCCACACATACACCTCCAATTGACTCAAATGATGTCAATTAACCTATCAGAAGCTTCTAAATACATTACATCATTTTCTGGAATTTTCCAAGCTGTTTAAAAACACAGTCAACTTAATGTATGTAAACTTCTGACCCACTGGAATTGTGATACAGTGAATTATAAGTTAAATAATAAATACATTACTTGTGTCATGCACCAAGTAGATGCCCTAACCAACTTGCCAAAACTATAGTTGGTTAACAAGAAAATTGTGGAGTGGTTGAAAAACAAGTTTTAATGACCCCAACCTAAGTGTATGTAAACTTCTGACTTCAACAGTATATCAATGTATTTAGAAAGCTGAGAAATATCCCTTTAAAATGATGTGACATATAATAGCACCCTATCAATCCAATTGTAAGCAGTTAAGAGAACACCTGTGAAAATGTGTGTCTTGTATGAAAAACAAAACTCAAAACAACTGCCATTTACAACTTTCTAATGAAGATAGAGAAAAAGTTTAATCATTCTGAGTGTACCTTGTTTGGTAAAGATTGAACATCTGAAATCAGAATAGAAATACCTCTTACTGTGAACAAGTTACAGCTGTTTTCGTGACCCATGGTATTTTTCAATAATTCTATGAAATGTTCCTGGAACAGACACTTTCTTATCTGGATAGTATATTAAACACAAAACTACACCAAAATTACAAATAGCATTTAATCTTATTTATGATAAGGAAAGACGAAAAAAATTAATATAATATTAATTAAACTAACTTTATTGAAAGAATGTTAGTGGAATACATTGTCTCATTCAAAAAGTGCAAATTATAGCTATCTGGAATTACATAATATAAGGCATGTAATAACAATTTGCTTTTACAACTTACATTTCTTCTGTACACGCATTACACTAGGCCTATAGTCTATTGCATGAAGAGTCAGAATGGGATCAATTTAAAAACCCAACATTATTTTACAGTCTTTACAAGTCCTTAAAACCTGTTAGGGATAGGGGGCAGCATTTCCACGTTCAGATGAAAAGCGAGCCCAGAGTAAATTGCCTGCTACTCAGCCCCAGTTGCTAATATATGCATATATTATATTTGGATGGAAAACACTCTGAAGTTTCTAAAACTGTTTGAATGATGTCTGTGAGAATAACAGAACTCATGGCATGTGAAAACCTGAGAAAAATCCAACCAGGAAGTGGGAAATCTGAGGTTTGTAGTTTTTCAATTCATTGCCTTTCTAATATACAGTGTAAATGGGGTCATATTGAATCTTAAGGCTTCCACTAGATGTCAACAGTATTTAGAACCTTGTTTCAGGCTTCTACTGTGAAGGGGGAGAGAATAAGAGCTGTTTGACTAAGGGGTCTGGCAGAAGGCCATGAGCTGGTCTCGCGCGTGGCCATGAGAGCGACCTGCCTTCCATTGCATTTCTAAAGACAAAGGAATTGTCCGGTTGAAACATTATTGAAGATCTATGTTGAAAACATCCTAAAGATTGATTCTATACATGGGGCGGCAGGGTAGCCTAGTGGTTAGAGCGTTGGACTAGTAACCGAAAGGTTGCAAGTTCGAATCCCGAGCTGACAAGGTACAAATCTGTCGTTCTGCCCCTGAACAGGCAGTTAACCCACTGTTCCTAGGCCGTCATTGAAAATAAGAATTTGTTCTTAACTGACTTGCCTAGTAAAATAAAGGTTCAAATTAAAAATAAAAAATCGTTTGACATGTTTCTATGAACTGTAATATAACTTTTGGACTTTTCACCTGAACTTTCCCCTGGACTTGCCCGCGGCTCGTGAATTTGGATTTGTGAACTAATCGCTAACAAAAATAGCATTTGGACATAAATTATGGACTTTATCGAACAAAACAAACCTTTATTGTGGAACTGGGATTCCTGGAGTGCATTCTGAGGTAAGTGAAAGGTAAGTGAATATTTATAATGCTATTTCTGACTTCTGTTGACTCCACAACATGGCAGGTATCTCTATGGCTTGTTTTTGTGTTTGAGCCATACTCAGATTATTGCATGGTGTGCTTTTTTTTTTCGTCAAGCTTATTTGAAATCTGACACAGTGGTTGCATTAAGGAGGAGTATATATTTTCTGTGCATAACACTTGTCTTTTATCAAAGTATATGATGAGTATTTCTGTAAATTGATGTGGCTCTCTGCAAATTCGCCGGATGTTTTCGAGGCACAACATTACTGAACAATGCGCCAATGTAAACTGACATTTTGGATATAAATATGAACTTTATCGAACAAAACATACATGTATTGTGTAACATGAAGTCCTATGAGTGCCATCTGATGAAGATCATCAAAGGTTAGTGATTAATTTTCTCTCTTTCTGCTTTTTGTGACTCCTCTCTTTGGCTGGATAATGGCTGTATTTTTTTGTGTGACTAGGCTCTGACCTAGCATAATCATATGGTGTACTTTCGCTGTAAAGCCTTTTTGAAATTGGACATGATGGGTAGATTAACAAGAAGTTTAGCTTTAATTTGGTGTATTGCACTTGTGAATGTATGAAAGTTAAATACTTAAAAAAAAATTGAAACTGGAAGCGAATGTACAGCCAGTGGCTGGTTGGCCAGCAGGACTAGGAGGCAGGGCCAGTGAGGGAATAAGAGGGGGGACCAGAAAGAGGAGAGATGAAGGTGGAGGCGGTCTGGGGAGGGACATTAGAAGGATGGGACGCAATGCTGGGCAGCATATGAGACATGGTGAAGGACAGAAATCATAATAGTAAGTGATTAGATTTATATCGCGCTTTTTAACCAACTGAGGTACTCAAAGCACTTTACATGGTGGATGAGGCGAGTTTCCCCCTACTATCAATGTACAGTGACAAGAAAAAGTATGTGAACCCTTTGGAATTATCTGGATTTCTGCATAAATTGTATATAAAATGTAATCTCATCTTCGTCACCGCAGACAAACTGTCTGCTTAATCTAATAATACACATATTATTGTATTTTTCTTGTCTATATTGCATACATAATTTAAACGTTCACAGTGTAGGTTGGAAAAAGTATGTGAACCCCTAGGCTAATGACTTCTCCAAAAGCTAATTGGTGCCAGGAGTCAGCTAACCTGGAGTAAAATCTTTGAGGTGAGATTGGAGATGTTGGTAAGAGCTGCCCTGTCCTATAAAATACACTCACACAATTTGAGTTTGCTTTTCACAAGAAGCATTGCCTGATGTGAACCATGCCTCTTAACAAAAGAGATCTCAGAAGACCCAGTATTAACTTGCATAAAGCTGGAAAGGGTTACAAAAGTATCTCTAAAAGCCTTGATGTTCATCAGTCCATGGTAAGACAAATTGTCTATAAATGGAGAAAGTTCAGAACTGTTGCTACTCTCCCTAGGAGTGGCCATCCTGCAAAGATGACTGCAAGAGCACGGCGCAGAATGCTGAATGAGGTTAAGAAGAATCATAGTGTCAGCTAAAGACTCAAACATGCTAACATCTCTGTTGACGAGTTTACATTACGTAAAACGCTAAACAAAAATGGTGTTCATGGGAGGACACCATGGAAGAAGCCACTGCTGTCCAAAAAAAACATTGCTGCACGTCTGAAGTTCGCAAAAGAGCATGTGGAAGTTCCACAATATTCCAAAATATTCTGAGGACAGATTAAACTAAAGTTGAGTTGTTTGGAAGGAACACACAACACTATGTGTGGAGAAAAAAGGCACAGCACACCAACATCAAAACCCAACTGTAAATTATGGTGAAGGGAGCATTATGGTTTGAAACTGCTTTGCTGCCTCAGAGCTTGGATATCTTGCTATCACCGACGGGTAAATTAATTCCCAAGTTTATCAAGACATTTAGCAGGAGAATGTAAGGCTATCTCTCTGCTAATTGAAGTTCAACAGAAGTTGAGTGATGCAAGAGGACAACAACCCAAAACACAGAAGTAAATGAACAACAAAATTGCTTCAACAGAAGAAAATACACCTTCTAGAGTGACTCAGTCAGTCCTGACCTTAACCCGATTGAGATGCTGTGGCATGACCTCAAGAGAGCAGTTCACACCAGACATCACAAGAATATTGCTCAACTGAAACAGTTTTGCAAAGAGGAATGGTCCAAAATTCCTCCTGACCGTTGTGCAGGTCTGATCCGCAACTACAGAACACGTTTGGTTGAGGTTATTGCTGCCAAAGGAGGGTCAACGAGTTATTAAATCCAGGGGTTCACATACTTTTCCCACCCTGCACTGTGAAGTTTACACGGTGTGTGTGTTCAGTAAAGACATGAAAATGTATAATTGTTTGTGTGTTATTAGGTTAAGCAAACTGTTGTTATTGTTGTGACTTAGATGAAGATCAGATCAAATTTGATGACCATTTAATGCAGAAGTCCAGGTAAGGGTTCCTAGTTTTATTATGGATCTTGTTGAAGCTATAAATGGAGAATGATCTTAACATCAGCTATCAGGTGGACAGGGTATGTTGGCAACCCTAGTATGGGGGCTGTCAACTAGTGTGTTGCCAATAGCTGATTGACCTGGGGCACCTCAAATGCATGCATCTAATTGGCTCGAGGTGACTGAATTAATGTTTAGGATTATTGATAATCGTATTGAAATATTAATCAAGTATAATTTCTAGTCTTGAGCTTGCAAACAGGTAATAATAAACATAAATCATTATATTAACTCCCACTATTAATTATATGAATTTCCACTACTGTTCAAATACTTTTTCAGTCCTTCGTCTTGCGTTAGCAGTGTGAAAAGGGAACAAAAAAAGCACACACGGGAGTTATCGTTGTCCCCAAGGTGAGGGATCGCTGCTTCCCCAATTAAAAGCCCTGGATTAATGGAGTTTTGCTTTAAACTAAAGGACCGGGCTACCGCACACAGACCTATCATAGACAACCCTGAGGATACGGCTGAGGACAGGAATAAGTACAAGAAGTCCCACTATGACCTGAGCACTCTCCCGTCCACATTCACGGGGCCACAGTGGAGCAGGTCGAGAGCTTCAAGTTCCTCTTTGTCCAAATCACTAGACTGAAAATGGTCCAAAAACATGAGCATAGTCATGAAGGAGGCGCAGGAACGCCTCTTCTCCCTCGGGGTTGAAAAAGTTAGGCATGGGCACTCAAATCCTCAAAAGGTTCTACAGCTGGTCCATTGAAAGCGTTTTGACTGTCTGCATCACTGCCTGGTATGGCAATAGCACCGCCCTCGATCGCATTGCGCTACAGAGGGTGGTGTGGACAGCCCAGTACATCACTGGGGCCAAGCTCCCTGCCATCCAGGACATCTATATATTGGGCGGTGTGTTACGAAGGCACAGAAAATACTTAGACTCGAACCACCCAAGCCATAGACTATTCTGTCTGCTTCTGCATGGCAAGCGGTACTGGTGCATCAAATCTGGCACCAACAGGCTCTTGAACATCTATCCTCAAGCAATAAGACTGATAAATAACTACACAGACTATCTGAGTTTTAATCTTGTATCCTCATTGACCTTATTTTTGTCTGTATGCACACTCACAGGGCCCTACACACAGACACACACACACACACACACACACACACACACACACACACACACACACACACACACCATCATCATCTGCTCACTCACAAATATGCACATACATTTATAATGACTCTACACACACACACATTTACATCCAAGCTGCTGATACTCTGTTTATCTTATATCCTGATGCCTAGTCACATTACCCCTATACATATCTACCTCCATCACTCCAGCATTCCTGCACATTGTAAATATGGTATTGGAACTAACCCTGTATATAGTATCACCACCTTCCGGAGACACCTGAAACCCCACCTCTTTAAGGAATACCTAGGATAGGATAAGTAATCCTTCTCACCCCCTTAAAAGATTTAGATGCACTATTGTAAAGTGGCTGTTCCACTGGATGTCATAAGGTGAATGCACCAATTTGTAAGTCGCTCTGGATAAGAGCGTCTGCTAAATTACTTAAATGTATAGTATTCTTACTTATTTGTGTTCTTCATAGTTATTGTAGGTTTTTCTTCTAGTATTACATTGTTATTGATTATTGCATTGTTGGGTTTTGAGTTTGCAAGAAAGGTATTTCATTGTACTTGTGCATGTGAAATAAAAATTTGAAACTATTCCTATGGGGGGAGTGGTGTATCCAGGCAGAAAGTGAATCTTCTGACATTCGTGGTCTTATGCTGCCACCTACTGAATTTAGTTACCAATTGCAGTACATTTTGGGTTTTATTCAGACCATCCCAAAAGTTTCTATACCTCAGGTCACTGAATAAAGAGTATATGCTTACTGAAGTAATAATTACTCAGAATTGCTAAATATAAAATATTTGCTTGTTCATTTTATCACTTATAACCATAAAAATAACAATTTATAGCATAACAATAACACGAAGACTACGCATAAACCGAAAACACCATACGTTTAGTGAATTCATTAAAAATACACTTTTTATTTAGATGGTTAACATTATCTGCCAAAGTAACACCCCCTTAACATATAAACACAGACACTGGAAACACAAAATTCATGCCATGCCATCAGAGGAGTAGAACTGTGAAAGGGACATGTCTGTCTATTTCGCCAAATATCTCAAAATCTATTGAAGTTCTACACCATTTTAATCATGATAACCTACAGTGTGTTCGGAAAGTATTCACACCCCTTGACCTTTTCCACATTTTATTACGTTACAGCCTTATTCTAAAATTGATTAAATTGTTGTTTTTCTCATCAATCTACTACACACATTGACAAAGCAAAAACAGGTTTTTTTTGTGTGTTTGTATTATTTATTTATTTTAATATTTTCTCCCCAATTTCGTGGTATCCAATTGTTAGTAATTAATATCTTGTCTCATTGCTACAACTCCTGTACGGGCTCAGGAGAGAATCGGGAATTGCATCCTCCGCAACACAACCCAACGAAGCCGCACTGCTTCTTAACACAGCGTGCATCCAACCCGGAAGCCAGCCCCACCAATGTGTCGGAGGAAACACTGTGCACCTGGCGACCTTGGTTAGCGTGCACTGCGCCCGGCCCGCCACAGGAGTCGCTAGTGCGCGATGAGATGAGGATATCCCTACCGGCCAAACCCTCCCTAACCCGGACGATGCTAGGCCAATTGTGTGTCGCCTCACGGCATGGATCCCCAGATCCTCAAAAAGTTCTACAGCTGCATCATCGAGAGAATCCTGACCGGTTGCATCACCACATGGTATGGCAAATGCTCGGCCTCCGACCGTAAGGCACTACAGAGGGTAATGCGTACGGCCCAGTAGTACATAAAAAAAAAATAAAAAAATAAACTGGGGCTCAGCTTCCTGCCATCCAGGACCTATATAAAGGCATGTAAGAGGAAGGCCCAAAAAATTGTCAACGATTCCAGTCACCTAAGTCATAGACTGTTCTCTCTGCTACCGCCTGGCAAGTGGTACCAGAGTGCCAAATCTAGGTTCAAAAGGTTCCTTTATTTATATCACTTTTTTCCCCCCAATTTCGTGGTATCCAATTGGTTGTTTTTACAGTCTTGTCCCATCGTTGCAACTCCTGTACGGACTCGGGAGAGACGAAGGTCGAGAATTGTGCATCATCTGAAACACAACCCAGCCAAGCCACAATGCTTTGACACAATGCTTAACCCGGAAGCCAGCCGCACCAATGTGTTCGAGGAAAAACTGTACACCTGGCGACTGTGTCAGCGTACGCCACAGGAGTTGCTAGTGCACGATGGGACAAGAACATCCCTGTCGGCCAAACCCTCCCCTAACCCGGACAACGCTGTGCCAATTGTGTGCCACTTCATGGGTCTCCCGGTCACGGCCGTCTGCGATAGAGCCCGGACTCGAACCAGTATCTCTTGTGGCACAGTTAGCACTGCGATGCAGTGTCTTGGACCACTCATTAACAGCTTCTACCCCCAAATGATAAGTCTGCTGAACAATTAATACAATTGCCACCTGGACTATTTACATTGACCCCCCTTTGTTTTTACACTGCTGCTACTCGCTATTTATTATCTATGCATAGTCACTTTACCCCTACCTACATGTACAAATTACCTCGACCAACCTGTACTCCCACACATTGACTTGGTACCCCCTGAATATAGCCTTGTTACTTTTTATTTATTTTTTACTTTAGTTAGTATATTCTTAACTCTATTTCTTGAACTGCATTGTTGGTTAAGGGCTTGTAAAGTAAGCATTTTACGGCATTCCACCTGTTGTATTCGGCACACGTGACAAGTGTAAGACAGGGACAAATGGGGGCCATGATGAGAAGTTCATGCTAGAAATATAAGATGAATATACAGTATGTCAATGGTAGCAGTACATACTGTATATTTGTTTCCCGTATGTAAATGTACATTCTGCCTTTATCGGTGTGTGCTAAGTTGAAGGTCTTCAGAAACCACCTGCAGGATGAGCAGTGGACCCTCCCCTTACTTAGTGCTCTCCTCACAGTTTAGGGGCAGCATTCGGTCTCTCCTTCTTGCCTTTCCGAGTCATAGTTTGAACTATTAAAAAATTATCCAACCCAAATTGAGCATGACAGACTCAACGTGAAGCACTAAGGACTATCACTCAAGTTTAAATATTTGTGGAATCCAGTGAGTTTAGGGAGGGTTCCTCTCAGGGAAACCTTATCTTTTCGTGTCTTCTGAGAGGGAGGTTATCAGAAAATCCACTAGATTGTAGCTTGGGCTAACCATATTTGGGACATTGATTGTAGGGGCTTTGTGGTCCTTGTCCCAATCTCATTCTCATCAAGGGTGGTGTGAAATGATTGTGTATACATGTATTCTCTCTCTTCCCTGTTTTAGTTAATATGTTTTCTAGGTGGCACGGACATTTGAGTGATCATTGTTCCAGATGAGGGATTGTTGGAAACAGACTAATTGACTTGAGCATGTAATATGACGTTTATAACTATATAATTGGTCTAGTAGTAATTAATGTGTTATGGGTTAAATGGAATGATTTATGTGCAAATGTATTTGTGTAGTACAAAGGGGGCCTGTCTCTGAAACTAGTGGCAGGCTGCAAGAATGTGCACTTCCTAATCTGAAGGTTTCTCTTGACTGATAAGAAGACAGGGAGATGTGTGGAGGAATATAAAGGTTCTGGACTTGGGCTGGGACGATAACACCACCTGCCTAGACATTAATTACACTAGCTGACTGCACATAGCACGCAAATAGAGGGTGAAGTGAGAGTGATATGGCGTGGGAACACCTCTCACACACCTGTAGCCTGACAGGGAAGCCTGGGTAAAAGCATGAGTAGGTTTTTTTTTAAAGCCTTCATTTTTGTGGATCCCAGCAGAACAGTATCCCAAAGGTAAAGAGTCAGGCGAAGGGGGAGTGGGAATCGTCATGTTATCAAACTTTTGTTTCTTGCCATATATGATTATGCATAGCTTAATGCATTACTAATACTTTATATTTTGTCTTTTCTTTTTCTTTTCAAGTGTTTTACGGTCACTCTCTTAAGAACCCGAAGGAAGTAGAGAGAGTTAAATGCTCCAGCTGAAATGTCATTATCAGAAACCGCTAGAAGCTACTCTGGCAATGAAGATACCGAGTGGGAGGTGACAGCTTGGCTGTCAGCTATGTTTGAATCATAGTCTGTGAACCTTGAAAAAATGGGCCACGTTGGGAGTATTTGTCCTTGTGTGTTATAACATTGATTTTGTGTTGTAAAGCTCTGTGCTCTTCTTTTGTCTCACAGGTCTCAGCAGCGGGCGGCAGCGTAGCCTAGTGGTTAGAGCGTTGGACTAGTAACCGGAAGGTTGCGAGTTCAAACCCCCGAGCTGACAAGGTACAAATCTGTCGTTCTGCCCCTGAACAGGCAGTTAACCCACTGTTCCCAGGCCGTCATTGAAAATATGAATATGTTCTTAACTGACTTGCCTGGTTAAATAAAGGTAAAAAAAAAAAAAACTATGTTCACTTCTGCAACTGCAGGAGAGACTGTTCATTTGATTGGCCTAAAATAAATGCCATTTGCTAATAAGAATAATGAAGATAATGAGGACTATAAGGAACTCAATGAAGGTGCTGCTCATGATGATATAATTTACATGAATGAGATTGTGTAATAAAGCATGTGTGTAACATGATGAAATGAAGGTCTCAAGTTAAACCATTCTATTGCAATGGTTTTACAAGTGTAAGGGCTATAGAATAAGGATCAGTTACTAGTTAGATTGTACAACCCATAATGAAGGGTTTGAAAGGATAAAGTGTCTGGTTTGACTTGTAATAGAAACGTTTAAACTATAAAATGTAACAATAGTTGTCACAGAGTGATAAAAGGAGGGAATGTGATGGAAGATTCTCTGTGTGTATCAGATCGTATGTTTGGCACAATGCTGCTTTTCTTTAACCAACTGCGAGTGACTGATTGATTGTACATGGGAGGAATCCACACTATCACTGATAAGCGATGTGGCAGTACATCATTGCTCTGGGAACCAAAAGGAGTATCTCAGTTTAAAGGTCTCAGCTTTGAGATGATAAGCCTTGTGAGGTATCAATCAGTCACATGCAGGAACCAACGTTAATAATGAATCATGTAAATCATGCGTATATAACTTATATAAGGACTGAAATGGAATATAAGGACTGAAAGGGAACATCCAAATACTCGTTTTAATTCTTCCTCGCCATCCCCTTGCTGTAGCTTTCAAATTCTGTGAATATCATTTAGCTAGTAATTTTAACAAACTTGCTTCCAGATCGGAACCTTGTGAAACATGAAAGCACGTTCCAGAATGACAACACCTCACCTGATTGATCTGAAGAGAAAAACCCTGCCCACCAGAGCTGTAATGTTGTCTCTGCTGCTTTCCTGCAGAGCAGCTCTTAAAAGCACAGAATTAGTGACAAAACTCTGAGCGCACAGATTTGACATCGGCAAATGTAGTTTTGATTCAAAGAAGAAGATTACATGTTACATCATGTTGCATGTTCGCAAGTGGTGTTGGTATTTATTCACACGTCACATCACCTGCTTGCAAGTGTTGTTGCACTGATTCTCAAAAGAAGCTACATGTTTGCAACTACAAAACTGATTATACAGGTGCAACTCATATTTTACATGTGCAAATCATACTTTACATTCTTGTACACTTATGTCTCTATTTGACCTTCATACACATATATTAGTAGGCTATATATAAAGACCAGATTACATTGAGAATAGTCTAATGGGTGAGAATATTATTAAGTGCTTGTCAAATTGATAATTGAGTGACTGACGAAGTGTGTCCCACCTGCGCAAGAAACAGAGCAGAGCCTTTGCCTTTCATGCAACTTTTTTTCAAATCATCATGAGAGTCGCATCATCCAGCCTTTGAATGTGTTAGAAATCAAAACGTACACTGAGTATGTAAAACATTAAGAACACTTTCCTAATATCGAGTTGCACCACCCCTTTTGCCCTCAGAACAGCTTCAATTCATCTGGGCACGGACTCCACAAGGTGTTGAAAGCGTTCCACAGGGATGCTGGCCCATGTTAACTCCAATGCTTCCCACAGTTGTGTCAAGTTGGCTGGATGTCCTTTGGGTGGTGGACCATTCTTCATACACACGGGAAACTGTTGAGCGCAGCATTGTAGTTCTTGACAAACCGGTGCATCTGGCACTTACTACCATACCTTGTTCAAAGGTACATATCTTTTGTCTTGCCCATTCATCCTCTGAATGGCACACATACACAATCCCCGTTTCAATTGTCTGCAGTTTTAAAAATCCTCCCTTAACCTGTCTCCTCCCCTTCATCTACACTGATTGAAGTTGATTTAACAAGTGATATCTATAAGGGATCATAGCTTTCAAAATAAAAGCTAATCAAATCAAACTTTATTTGTCACATGCACCGAATACAAGTGTAGACCTTACTGTGAAATGCTTACTTACAAGCCCTTAACCAACAGTTTCACCTGGATTCACCTGGTCAGTCTACTTCATGGAAAGAGCAGGTGTTCATAATGTTTTCTACGCTCAGTGTATAGCCTAAGGTTTGTATCACAACTAAATTTGCATAAATAACTCTAAATTAAGCATATAAGAGGACCTGTTTCAAATGATCCCTTTGTTTACCACTCAACACAGAATAGCCACATGTCCGCACTCCTTTGGAAATCGTTTGGGGAAAAATGTCCTTTCTATTTTACTCAGCAATGTTAAAATGTATTATTCTTACTATAAAATAAAAATAATGCAACGAGGATTATAAGCAAAATCTTATCTGCTAAATGTACTATTTTAGTCCACATCCATATGGCATATTTTGGCATAGCCAGATCAGGGCCAAACAAAAGGACGACTCGGAAAATAGTATTATTCTGTTGTTCTGAAATAGGCTGAATTTTCTTCATGTTATGTTTATTTAGACCTGCCTAAAATAAATAATGGATTTATTGTGATGATATAGGCCATATTTATAATGTAGATGTTCCAGAGTTCTGCATCAGTGGCTTGTAATTCTATGTGTTGGAAGCCTGGAGATGCTAAACATGTTTATGTTAATTAACGGTCAATTATAAACTATCAAAATAGAGAAAGTTGCACACTCCATATACCAACGTTTTGGCATAATACCCAATAAATTACTGGGATTTTATGTGTGGGGTGTGCGACTCTCTTAATTTTGATAGCTTATTCGCCGTTAGTCAGCACCTCCACACGAACACATTTTGCTGGGTGTGCACCAGCTCATGTTTTTTATTCTACAATTAATGGTCAATTGCATGACAGTTACCGGCTGCCAAAATGTCATGACCGCCACAGCACTAGACCGTCCAAAAAACAACATAAAGCAGAAAAACCTTTCCACAATGCTTTACTTGAACAAAGTACATATTTATTTTACAAGGGTAATCATCCCAACGTGACTCGAGAAAATATGGAACAGCACAGAGATGTAGGCCTACATCCTGAAATGATGCTCTTCAAGCATTTGTGTCTGTTCCACCAAAACTGGAGGAGAGTCACGTTTTTTTTATTACATCAAACATGCAAAGAACCAACTGTCTTATTACTTTGCACTAATTTAATCAAATGAATTATAATTTGCAGATAATTTAATGGCAGTTACAGCAGTCGATAGAAAATGTTTGTTACTAATAAGACCCATTTAGAATTCTTTGGAAGCATTAGGCAAGACGTTATTGCTGTCGGAGAGGTATTCACGCAGTGAGAAGGGAAATACGGGGGGATATTTTCCAGGTCAAGACGAATCAGAAGTTAATGAAAGAACGAAATCTAATTTTAGAAGAATAAACAAACGAAACAGTATGAATAATGAGGAGTAAATTGACAAAATAATTACATTTTTTCACTTCCTTAGATGTGATTTACATGATTTTAATTAGGCTTTTTCACAGGAGGTCTATTCAGTAGCCTCGGGCGCTATGTTTCTGAACACTGAGCGCAAAATTAAATATACAGAATGGATATGGCCATCTGTAACGTGAAAGATAATTATGTATAGCCTAAGTATAAGGAGATATTCTCCAGTTAGGGGAGAGTGGTGTAAGTTGTGCCATTTTTTACATTCAGCCTCATTCCATCAAGGGACATACAGTATAGTATTTTTCTAACAAAGATATCTCTATATATTTCAGGATGTTGTGTATCCCTGGAAATAATCAGAATTCATTTCAATATTGAAAGCCTAGTTTGTCCCAAAAAAAGTGATCTCTTGGTACAACTTACATTGGGTATGGGGTAAGTTGAGCTGCGGGACAAACTTAGCTGCACATTTCTGTACTGGATGAAATATTACCACTACCTTTTTAAAACTATGTCTATCTTTATTTTCCAAACACAATTCAACACAATCACAAGCACTTTTTGTCTTTGAATCATTTTAAGCATTTTTAACATAGGCCATGCCCTGTTATTACCTCATGTCCCAGCGATAATGCCTTGCATTATGACTGGGAAGAAAACACTTACCCAAAATGTAAACATTTGGACTATATTAGCCCACACAGCTACAAGAATGAACTTCATGCTAGGTTTAGGACCTCATATTGAAACTCATAAAGACCCCAACTGATGTATAGAACAATCTTTAAATGATCTACTTTGGTTCAAATACAAGCATCATGAAACCTCTAACACATATTCATTTGACTTGGTGAAAATCATTTTTGGGGACCTGACTTGCGTCACACTTTTTCCTGGTTTCTTCCTTCACAGCAGCGTTTCCCAAATTCGGTCCCGGGACGCCAAGGGGTACATGTTTTTTTTTTTTTGCCTGAACACTACATGGCTAATTAAAATGATCAAAGCTTGATGATTAGTTGATTATTTGAATCAGCTGTGTAGTGCTAGGGAATAAAAAAAAGTGCACCCCTTGAGGTCCCGAGGACCGAGTTTAGGAAACCCTTCTTCACAGACTCCATGAAATGATGACCGCTTCCTAAGTATTTGGCCAAATTATACATTTTGTGTATGGTTTCTTAGAAACAAGGATGCCTTAACTAACCCCTTTGGCTCAACTAACCCCACACCCCTACCATTTCTTTCTGAACTCAAATGTTCAAGTCATGCAGAATACATCTTCATAACATGCGATGATGAACACCTTTTCATCCATAATCCCAATTTAGCCAAACATTTTGGCCAAAAACAGTACAGTGGTGAGATATTATTATTGGCCCATTTTCATTCATGGAATGTGGATCCAGGCAGCTCATTGGTCAACGTGTGCCATCGCTCCACCTTTGTGCCCTTGTTCTTCAGACAGTCTATCCAATGCTGGAGAGTTTCTCCTTGTGAGTGACAGCCTAAGGACACGCCTCCTAGAAGATGTAGACAGAAAAATGAAGTTACAAAACAATCTGTGTCGCACTGGATGGCTTTCCAGGCAACCTATATAATAGTAGCACTGTGCGGGATCAATCCATTTATGTGTTCCAAGTTATTAACTTTGCAGTCAGCATCAGATTATTTATAATGATGTTAGCTGATAAACACTTATCCAGGAGTTGAGATTTCTGGCAGGTGACTGCAATGTAGTCGACCTAGAACGCGACCATTGAATACCTCTAGTTGTTGCCCAACAAGTCTTGGGCCGGGATTCAATGAAAGGGACTGTAAAGTTCTGCTGTCTTACTGGTAAAAAGTATTAACTTGTATAAACGTATAAATTAGCTATCTTTATGGGTCTTTATTGCTGAACATCTTTGGTCTAACTGCACATGTCTGGCAGTGCGTGCTTGAACTTAGGCTAAAATCTATTTAATGATGTTAGGTTATCAGCATATCACCACATTTCCCCCCTTAAACTTCTTAGGGATAGGGTCTAGTTTCCTGAATTTCCGCCTGACTGACGTGCCCAAAGTAAACTGCCTGTTACTCAGGCCCAGAAGCCAGGATATGCATATCATTGGTAGCATTGGATAGAAAACACTTTGAACTGTTAAAATAATGTCTGGGTCTATAACAGAACTGATATGGCAGGCAAAAATCAGAAGAAAATCCAACTGGATTTTTTTTTTTTTTTAGCTCCCAGGCTCTTATAATGGAAACCTATTTTCTATGTAAATCTGTCTCCCAGATTGCAATGCCTATAGCCTCCACTAGATGTCAAGTCTTTATTCATAGTTTCAGGCTTGTTTTTTGAAAAACAAGCAAGAATTTTGAGTTTTGGTGAGAAGAGCACTGGAAACAATATCCGTCTTTTGGCGCGTGAGGGAGAGGGCGCGCTTACTAATTTTCAATTTCTATTGAATAGAAACGTCGTTGGACTTGTTTGGACGAAGTATAGCGGTAGCTTTTGGGACTCCTTTGTTTGCATGATGAACGAGTGGATTACTGAAATCGATGGTACCAACTAAACTGACTGGCTTTTATCAAACAAAACGGCCATTCATGTTGTAGCTGGGAGCCTTGGGATTGCAAACAGAGGAAGATCTTCAAAAGTAAGAGATTTATTTAATCGCTATTTGGGAATTTATGAAGCCTGTGCTGGTTGAAAAATATATTCATGTGGGGCGCCGTGCCTCAGACAATTGCATGGTATGCTTTCGCCGTAAAGCCTATTTGAAATCGGACAACGCAGTTAGATTAACAATAACTTAAACTTTTAAATTATATAAGACACTTGAATGTTTATTACAATTATTTATTTGAATTGCGCACCCTCCAATTTCATCGTATGTTGTCGGGTGGTGTCCCGCGAGTTGGATGCTTATCCCTAAGAAGTTTTTAAGCAAGACGGCTGATCCCATAATAACTAGGTTCACATAGAGTATATAAACAAACAACATACCGTGTATAACTACAGTTGAAGTCGGAAGTTTATATACACCTTAGCCAAGTACATTTCAACTCAGTTTTTCACAATTCCTGACATTTAATCCTAGTAAAAATGTCCTGTTTTAGGTCAGTTAGGAACACCACTATATTTTAAGAATGTGAATTGTCAGCATAATAGTAGTGAGAATTATTTATTTCAGCTTTTATTTCTTTCATCACATTCCCAGTGGGTCTGAAGTTTACATACACTCAATTACTATTTGGTAGCATTGCCTTTAAATTGGGTCAATCGTTTCAGGTAGCCTACATCAAGCTTCCCACAAGAAGTTGGGTGAATTTCAGCCCATTCCTCCATGACTGAGCTGGTGTAACTGAATCAGGTTTGTACGTAGGCTTCCTTGCTCGCACACGCTTTTTCAGTTCTTGTTGGT